>NC_091146.1:11170048-11283648 GCF_041381155.1 Argopecten irradians | reverse complement strand
GGCAATAACTTTTTCTTCCAGGATGATGGTGCCCCATGCCACAGTGCCTATATAGTAACTGAATGGAAGGATGAAACAATATCCAGTCTTTGGAATGGTCCCCACAATCCCCTGACCTGAACCTAATTGAAAACCTGTGGAAAGATCTCGGTATGGAAGTCTGCAAGCACAAGTGCGGAAACCTTGGGGAACTGGAAGCTGCACATGCATTGCAGCTAGCAATGAATGAAATACCTGCTAGAAGATGTAGAATCTTGATCAGAAGTATGCCGGACCATATACAGACAATACTTAGAGCATGTGGAGGACATACCAAATATTAACAGGATTACAAGGATTTCGCTTTTCAACAAATATTCCAATTTCATTACAATACATGAACTCAGGGCCATAATTATTATGAAAAATTATAAAAGTATTTGGGCAATAAAATATTCACATGATAGCTAAAAAATATTGAAGTTATTTTCTTTTTTAATTTTATCTATAAAAATGCATGTGTAACAGAACTTTTGGAGGGCAGTGTATATATATATCATATATGTAAAACACGTAGAGTAAGAGAACCAATGCTCTGAAGTGTTGAAAAGCGGTGCCATGACTGCTGGATGGATATCACGTGATATTCAACAGAGATCCTTAGGATGTGAAGACATAATCAAAGAATAAAAGGATACTCAACATCCATTGCAGTTGGTTTTATTATTTAGAGGAACAAATTGTCTACATGTTTCGGCCGCTAGGCGGCCGTAATCAGGATCAACTGCAATGGATCGATGTTGAGTATCCTTTTATTCTTTGACTATATATCATACATGTATAACACAATTATCAAGGCATTTCAATGTTTATCAGTAATATCTGTGTGAGTGAAATACATGTATGCATGAATTCATTATTTAAAAATTCCTATTTCAGAGATTAACTCATTTACATGGTCTGTGATCATTGTAACTGCTTTCATTTTTTGTACATAATTGTAAATCAGTTTTAATTTAAATTGTATAGTTATTGTTACTTGCACTTACTAATTAAAAAAAAATTATTGGTCTGGTTACGTTTTTGCTCTCTTTGTTTTTACTTTGTAAATAAATAATGTATTTTGTGTATGATGTTGCAAAAGTGTTAATCTGGACTGTGTTTTTTGTGTTTGTAGTGTGGTAGTTAAAGATCGTGTATCATGTCTGTAACTGTGTTGTGATAACAGTTTTGAATGTACATTTATTGTGTATCGTGCTGCTCTGCGCTATAACTATGTTGTGATATCAGTTTTGAATGTACATTTATTTGTATCGTGCTGCTCTGCGCTTTAACTATGTTGTGATATCAGTTTTGAATGTACATTTATTTGTATCGTGCTGCTCTGCGCTATAACTATGTTGTGATATCAGTTTTGAATGTACATTTTTTGTGTATCGTGCTGCACTGCTCTGTATGTTGTTATTTGTGTAATATAGTTCAGTGGTTGACATTTTAGGGATACATCCCACACATAAGAGTAGTATTCTAGGTTGTGTCTGTAATATAAGTGCTTTGTTAAAAATGTGTTACCATTATCAGGCAGTAAAACCGTTACACAGGCCGTAGACTGCTTGGCTCTATACATTAATCCCTCAAACTCGTGTTGGCTGTCCATAGGTTCAGTTTTAATTAAAGATTCTCCGATAAAAGATTGACCTAGAGTTGCCTCCCCTGGTTCGGTGTTGTCATCTTGTCTTGTGTTTTCATCAGCCTCAGAACACACACTAACATCAGAGGGTATTGTTTGTAAATCAGGTCCAGGAGTCTGTCCGGATCCATATACTCCGTCTTCTAAATCACTTTCAGTTTTTATAGATGGTTCATCAGATACTAGAGATCTGATTAGAGTTCCTTCCCCTGGTTCTATATCATTCATACATGTAGTTGTCTCCCTTTGATAAATACTCATCCCAACACTCTGTGTATTTGTGATTTCATCTGTTCCTTTGTTTATTATAGACTCAGCCTCACAAAGTTCACTCAGAGTTCTCTCCCTTTGTTCTGCACCTGCTATATAACAAGTCTGGACTCTGTTCTCTGGTTCAATTTTCATTGATGAAAGTCCAGCAGTATCATGATAATGTCCTGAGCTTGGTGTTAAAGACAGTGGTGGTATAATGTAAGATCTGTAAGCACCTGATGATGATTCATGTTGTATGTTTGTATTTGGTTCAATCTTTTGAGAAAAATCAGAGAAATCAAGCTCTTCGTTGTTTTCTTTACTGAGTCTTCCATATTCTAGGTCCATTTCAGTAAAGCTATAAGCATCTCTAGATCTGTTACCATGCATTTCTATCTGGATGGACATTTCTGTATCACAAAACATTTCCTCTTTATTATCCCAGCCTAGTTCTTCATTCATGATCGTATATTGTGTTTCTGCCATCTACACTGTATATATAGACTTTTCCTTAAGCTTTCTGAAACAATAGTTAAAAAAATACATGTATATTAATAAACTCGTCTTCTGATAAAAGATGCTATAATTTAGGTTTCCAGAAAATATATTGCTTGAAAATGTGTGTGTATTAAATCATATAAATACACAAACGATGGTGTAAATGGGTACTAACTGTTTAGAATTAATCACTAACCAGGAGTACTGCCAATATCATTGTTTGGGGTAAGAGAAAACAATTTTTTTAAAGGCCCATAACCTGTCTTAAATAGCTTTTTATTTTTAAAACTAGAATGTAAAACGAGATTGAAAATGTTGCAGAGTCACAAAATTTAATTATTTGCTTACTGTTAATACTATATAATTATCATCACCTTATGAACAATCTAATTAAATAAAATCCATCATGTTAAATTTCAAAACACACGCCTTTTTTTGACATACTGTATTACAATGGGGCCAAAGTGAAAGAATGGTGGAAAGCGCAATATTTTTATGACATTTGTAAAAATTTCAAACTGATTTATAATTCAAACAATTTTCTTTATTGAAATTCAAATGGTAAGCTAAATAAAATGAATAACACAATATGATTAAAATTGGATAATTAGTGTACTGCGCAAGATCACGTGCATGGGGTAAGGTCAATGTTTTTCATTTATTTTTGGTAAACTGAAGAAATACCATTTATTTTTGGGAAAGTACTGAAAAACAAATGTTTAGTCTTTGCTGTCACCATGATATAACAATCAAAAAATATCTAAATTATCTATCGGCTATGAAACTCTTAGGTGCGCAAGATCATGTGCCGACATTGTATTGTTGTTTCTGACATATAATACTGTACCACAGGCCCTCCACTTCTGAGTCGCGAGTTCTGATCCCATGTGGGGCAGTTGCCATGCCAGGTTGGTCGGTGGTTTTTCTCCAGGTACTCTGGCTTTCCACCACCAACAAACCTGGCACGTCCTTAAATGACCTTGCTGTTAATAGGACGTTAAACTAATAAATCCCAACATTGCATATTTTCTAGTGTTAATAATTTGTTTCGGCTGACTTACTATTCTAGAGTTATCTCCCTTTTATTTTTATATCTTTTTAATTGAAAGTGCATGTACCTTTGTAACAGAAGTGAGACAGGCCAAGTTTGAAGCAATGTCAAACTACGCCTGACATGCCCCTTGTGTATAGCAACCCAGGTTTGATGGGTATTATTGCTTGTTTGTCGGTAGGAGGAAGAGCAAACTACTATGTTTATATATATATAACAATGAACAATTTATTACAAATATAACAGTAAGGCCAAAAAAAATATGTCTGTTTAGGGTTACCCTACCGACCCTAATTTTTTACCCCCGACCCTAATGTTTTTTCCACTTTTCTACGAAAAAATATAAATAAGTAGGGATTTTGATCTCAGACTCCAGTTCTGGCCATCATTTTAGAGTAAAAAATACCAAAAAAAAAAAGAAAAGAAAAAAAAAATCCTCCCGACCGACCCTAATTTTTTTTTTACAATGTAACCCTAAACAAACATATGTTTTTTTCGGCCTAACTATTTACAACATACATCACACATACAACCACACAAATATTTTAACCATAACTTATTTCCTATTACCTTTTTCATCTCTACCCGTTCCTAATTACCCCAACCAAACATAAAATAGTCACCTAGCAGAGCTGGCAGCAGACAGGAACTCAATCCATCAGACTACCCAGTGTACAATTACTGCCCCGAATTTATCCCCATACCCGAGTCTAGACAGAAAATCACAACAGAGAAAACACAGACACACATAAAGGACATGTAGGGCAGCAATCTATGTAGGATATCTTTCTTGTGAGTCGTGGACTCACCACTTTTGAAAATAGTGAGTCCCAGACAAAATCAGTGAGTCACAGACAAAATCAGTGAGTCTCAGACAAAATCAGTGAGTCCCAAAATATATTTGAATCCTCGCATTAGCGCATTCCTATATGATTTATTTCAATTATATCATTCGATTAGGGAAAAAAATGTTTTAATTTATGACAACCTTATGTAGGTACACCTCACGAGAAATAAATGCACGACACAAAGATCACAGCACAGGTACACAATACACATACGGACAAAACAACTTGACTAGTTAGCTTGCCTATAGACATAATTATACGGTAGTGTACGTATACAGCAAACATATAAAGTTATATCCCCCGCTACACTTTAATTTCCATTGCTTTTAGTTAACTTATAGAAATAATACAGTCTAGATCTGGTAATTAAAACATTCCTATATAAAGATCATTTGGTAAGTTTGGCCTTACAAATGTGCAACTTGTGTTTATTCCTTAGAGCAGAAACACATTTATCATTAGTGATTACATGAACACCATGTTGTATATCGACTTATAATCAATATCCATAAATTTCTCTACAACTTCTTTTGATAAGAGCGCAGCTCTCTGCGCAGCCGAAGGCCCGTAGAGCGAAGCTCTACTAACCATAACACGTGTGTGAGCATATAGATTCCAATATATTCCAGTACCCCTTGGACTTTGAAATTGTGTCCCGCGGGAAAAGTCTCGCGCCTCCATGCAGGCAGCCATGTTTTAATTCTCGTTATCAGCACGACGAGATTTGAAATTTTCTGTACTAGACGAAACGTGTCATCGGGATACGCTTAAAAATTACTTTAACTTACACATATACAAGAACAATGCAACAAATGTATTGGTCAAATATATTATATACTCTGTATGTTCTCAAGCGCACAGCACCGTCAGCAGTGACGTCACAAAACCTGATGCCATTGATTCCCGCGTATTTGTTATAACATGTGTGGCATATTGCCAAGTTTTCTCTGCATCTGATGAAAAGTAAATTGAACTATTCCATTTGCATTATATCGAATTCTTTCTAACTATTGATATCCTGTACATGTGCATGTCAATGAAATATATTTTATTGTTAATCTCGTAGTAAAATGTAGTCAATATAAATTTATGATGTTATATAATCATAAATTTACATGACATGGAACTGCGCTCTTCTGAGGCTTTGCCTTATATTCATATTATACTTCCAATAACCCGATAAAATGAAAATATTTTACCAAGAAAAATATCCTACATTGTACATCAACATGTACTTCAGTGATTCAGTCATATGAACTAGAGGAAATTCGAGGAGTAAAAGTGGCTTCATGAATAATTCGGACCATGCAGGAAATGAACAAACCTTGGATTTTAGAAATATTAGAACTGTGGGAAACATTTGCAAAAATGAAACTTTGCAGACTGCCAGCTGCTGCAGCCACCGGAAAAATATCCTCACCTATAACATACAGATCCGGACCGTAAAAATATCCGGACGGTAGCATGTAAAAAATTATATCCGGACGGTAATTTATTTAACAATTAAAGGATTGTTAGATTGCATTTATGGGAGATATAAATGCAATCTAGGTGGCAGATAAATAGAATAGCGCCCGTTGATAATTTCACAGTATCACAGATAATTATATCACTAGTTGCACATGGAAGTTGGAACATCTACAGTTTGTATCATTCCTAAATTTCTAAATTATGCATGTTGCTGCTCTGATACAATCAGGCAAAGCATTCCATGTTGTTGCTGCTAAAAAACTAAAATTGCTGCTACAGTCCTTGTTCTAGGCGTATCTAAAATTCCATTGTGTCTAAAAGTGTTTATTTCTGACCTGTGCATTAAAATTTAGACAAGAGTCAATGGTTACACGCAGAATCTTGACAGCATATATATCCTCACAATGAATAATTATGTCACCGATGTCAAAACTAGTAGCTTCGATTCCCTGTTTGACTTTTTGCCATTTGCTATTGTCTGGAACTTATCAGGGTTAGATTTCATACTGTTTCCTTAACCAATCCACGAGTATTTAACTTTCTCTTTCTAGAGTATCCTTATATATATATTGTGGTGTTTATGACACGACTCAGATTTCTGTAGGTTCACTTGTTTATTTCGCAAATCTCCCCAGAGGAAGGTACATCTCTTTACATTGAACTTCCCGGAGGAAGGTAGTTATTCCTTTCACTGAACTCCCCGGAGGAAGGTATTCGATTCACAAAACTCCCCGGAGGAAGGTGGTTATCCAAAGCACAGAACTTCCCAGAGGAAAGTAAAAGACCTGTGGGGGACCTAAATTTTCCTTTGATTTAGCCGTGGCCCGGCATGTTGACAACCTGAGTCGAATCTAAAATTAGGCTAGACTAACATCCGGACTGCAAATTCCGGAAAGTTCCGGATTGCAAATAAAATTGTAATAAAATACAAAAGTCTAAATATAGGAACATGACACTCCCCTCCTGATATATCTATATCACTACTTAAACAAAAATGTTATGTTCAATGCACATAAACTTAGGTAATATCACATAAAAGAATGTCTGAATGATTCTAATACAAGCAAAGAGTATTTCCACATTTGTTCATTCCTTGAAGTCACTCTGGGCTGTTAAGAAACACAACTTCGGTAACTGGTCTAACAAAGTATGTTGTTTTGCCATCTCTGACCACACGGATTTCCACTTTTCGCACTAATTTGTCTTCACTTATGAACACACGGTTAACAACTGCAAGAGGCCATTCCATGCGCGCGACACTCCGATCCTTCATAAGAACGATGTCCCCTTCTTGAAGATTCCTCTGCGGTTTCTGCCATTTGGTACGCGTCTGCAAGTTGAGGAGGTACTCTCTCCGCCATTTCTTCCAAAACTCTTCAGCCAGTACTTGGACACATTTCCACTGATGTCTGTAAAGGTCTTTCTGGTTGAGATGTTCACAACACACTGAAGATGGGCATGAGGTCTTCTGAGTCAGTAGCACAGATGGTGAAAGTACAGTGGCGTCTTGAGGATCACTAGACACAGGTGCAATAGGTCTTGAATTCATGATGGCCACTACCTCTGCCATCAAAGTGGTAAGTATTTCATGAGTTAGAGCTCTACCCTTCATGTCTATCAGCATGGAGTCTAAGATCCTTCTCGCTGTGCCAATCATGCGTTCCCACGCGCCGCCCATATGGGACGCGTGTGGCGGGTTGAAGCGCCAGACAGTGCTGTTCTCTAACATGTAATTCGCGAATTTAGGTTCATCCACGTTGATTGTCTGAAAACCCATGTCTTCTGTAGATCCTACGAAGTTAGTTCCATTATCAGAGCGAAACTCGCGTACAGGTCCGCGAATAGAGAAGAACCGGCGTAAGGCGTTAATAAAAGATGATGATGACATCTCTTCAATAACCTCTATATGAACAGCTCTTGTCACAAGACAGGTAAAAAGCACAGCCCATCGTTTAGACAGTGCAGTGCCCCCTCTAGTGCGTCTGGAAGTAATGCTCCATGGGCCGAAAACGTCTACACCTACATACGTAAATGGCGCACATGGCTCAAGTCTATCAGGCGGAAGATCTGCCATTTGCTGATGACTAAATTTCCCGCGAAGTCGATGACATTTCATACATGCTTGGAGGATTGAGGAAATCAAACGTTTGGCGCCGGTCACCCAGTAACCTCCTGATCGTACAGCACCCTCGGTCAGATGCCTACCCTGGTGACGGACCTCTGCATGAAAGTGTTCGATAAGAAGTCGAGCCACATGATGTTTACCTGGCACTATAATTGGATTTCGCTCTTCCAAAGAAAAGTTTGAACGGTTGAGACGACCACCAACTCGAAGAATGCCGTCCTGGTCCAGAATCGGTGTTAAGGATGAGATGCTGCTATTGCTAGGTACTGCCTTTGATTCCCTGAGACACCGTAATTCCTCATTGTAGACCTGTTCCTGAACATCTTTGAGGATGAAAATCCGAGACTTTTCAATAAGTTCTGGGGTGACCTGTCTGGTTCGTCCCACGGACGGGTTTTTCCTGATGATTGCAAGGGACTTGAGGTAAGCGATGCCTCTTACCAATGATTTCCAAGTAGAGAAATGTTTGATCCGTTCAGCTCCAATACAAAGTGATGGGGAAGATGAGGTCTTGAGGACCTGGACTTCTGGTCTAACCTCTAGGTCATGTGTCGGTTGAACAAGTGGATATCTTTCAGTCTCAGACGTACTCCTTTCCTCAGTCAAGACACTTGTTCCATTGAGCCACATACTTTCCTGCAGATCACAAGCATTTACACATCTAGTTCCTTCATCAGCAGGGTTACTTTCAGAAGGAATGTGACTCCACTGTGTTGGTTTCGTAAAGCTGAGGATCCTGTCCACCCGATTGCCTACATAAACGTAGAACCGTCTAACTCTGTTGTGTAGATATCCAAGCACTACCATGCTGTCTGAATAAAAGTGCATGTTTTCAGGTGGAATGTCCAATTGCTCATTTATAGTACGACCAAGCTCTGTCGCTAAGACCGCTGCACAAAGCTCGAGGCGCGGTATTGTATGTCCATGTTGTGGTGCTGTCTTTGCCTTTCCCAACAAGAAGCTCATACCATGCTGATCGCTGGTCTGAAGGAAGGCCACTGCTGCTACAGCATCTTTTGAGGCGTCTGAGAATATGCAAACCTTCTTCCCCAAATCCTGATAAATGGCACCAGGAAAGTATTGTCTAGGGACAGAACATGCGCATAGTCTCTCGAGGGAATTGCACCATGCTTCCCATTCTTGTCTTCGTTCCTCTGGTAGAGGCTCGTCCCCATTTGGGTGATGATCCCACAAGATCTCGGAAAAGCAGTCTTCCTCGTAGAATCACTGGAGCTGCAAATCCTATGGGGTCAAAGATACCGTTGATAATCGATAAAAGACCTCTTTTTGTGTAAGCCTTTTCAGTGACTCCCGCACTAAACATAAATGAGTCTGATGTCAGATTCCAGTGCAACCCGAGGCTTCTCTGTACTGGCGGGCAGTCTGTTGTAAGATCAAGATCTCTAATATCTCCAGCTATGTCATCTGGCTGGAATGCTTTCAAAACTTCTTCAGAATTGGATGCAATTTTGTGAAGTCTAATTCCACCATTCTCGTGTAAACTCCTTTGGGTTCTCTTAATGAGTGATACGGCTGTAGTTGCATCAGGGGTAGATGTAAGACCATCATCCACGTAGAAATTCCTTGATACAAACTCCTGTACGTCCTTGTCAGAATTCTCTGCTGCCTTTCTTAGACCGTACGAGGCAACTGCTGGTGATGGCGAGTTCCCAAAAACATGGGAAGTCATGCGATACTCAATCAGTGGGTTCGAAATGGAGTTGTCGGCATACCAGAAGAATCGTAGAAGGTTACGGTGTTCCTGGACTACTTTAAAGCAGTAGAACATTTGTTCTACATCAGCCATAACTGCAACTGGATCCTTTCGAAACCTGAGTAACACACCAAGTAAACTGTTAGTGAGATCTGGACCGGTCATTAGCACGCTGTTGAGAGAAATGCCATTTTCCTTTGCAGAGGAGTCAAAAACACAGCGAATCTTGTTTGGCTTTTTAGGATGGTATATTCCAAACAGCGGTAAGTACCATCGCTCTTCTTCTGATGCGAGATCTGGGGCAATTTCTGCATGTCCCTTTTCCAAGACTTTAGACATGAATTCCAGTTCATATGAGAATGTTTTACGTTGATCTCTACGGAGACTGGTATCCAGTATCATTGCTCTCCGTAGGCTCTGGGCTCGATTGTCAGGCAATCGCGGACGATCTGGCCTTAACGGTAGAGGTGCTTCCCACTGACCATGACTGTTTTTCTTGAAACCTGTGTTCATCACACGCAGGAATTGTTTATCCTCAATCGAGTGGCCAGGCTTATCGTCGTGTTGAGTCTTGGCAAACAACGGGAAGGTGGTTGTTCTGGGATTGTCCTCTTTGAAATCAAAACAGTTAGGACAGGGTTCCATCAATGTGGGTCGTCCATCAATGAGGGTATGTACCTTATTCGTAGTAATATAGGATGTCTGGTGTACCTTGCCCAGACATACTTCTCCAATAATAACCCATCCAAGTTTGAGACGTTGGGCGTATGGTCCGTCCATGGGTCCTATCCTTTGGTCCATGACATGATGCGCAGTAGGCATGTCGCGTCCTATTAACATCAAGATATCTGCGTTGTGATCTAATGGTTGAATTTGTTGAGCGATTCCCTGCAAATGGGAATGAACTCGAGCTGCCTCAGGAGTAGGGATTTCATTCCGGTTATTCGGGATATTGTCACATTCCAGGAGGACTGGAAGGTTAAGAGAAAACTCTCCATCTATTGACTCCACCACGTATCCTTGGGCTTTCCTCCCAGAGCAAGGAATTACTCCAGAACAGGACGCCATGGTGTACTCTGTATATTGACCGTTTTCTCCAAATCTGTCGAAAAATGCAGTTTTGGCTAAACTAGCATTACTCTGGTCATCTATGACTGCGTATAGACGAATAGCCTTGTGTTGCTCTCCATTAGGATATACTTTGACAAGTACAGTTTTTGAACATGATTTACCCATTCCTGTCGGGTTTTTACACACTTGCGTACAGCAGGCCTGAGTACTGTTATGTTGTCCTGAGACAGTGGTAGAGATATGCTCCCCTCCATGGACTGAAGTAGGATTCTGGGAGTAGTCTTCTATATGGAGTATAGTAGGGTGCCGACTTCCACCACAAATCTCACACTTCACCGTGACTTTGCAGGATTTCGCTAGATGTTTGTCATTACAACATTAAAAGCAGTAACCATGTTTTTTTCAGAATATCCTTCCTATCAGGTACAGGCTTGGATAAGAATAAGCGACAGTCTTTCAAGGTGTGATGGGCACCTTCACCGTGAATAGGACATATGTGAGTCGGAGGGTTTTGTTTCTCTACATCAGTCTTTTTACTAGAAACCTTCATATTTCCACTCCTCTTCCCTGTAGCACTCTCTGATACCTTGGTTTGAGTTGACTGAGGAGGGTCCAATTGAAGTCCTGGATCATTCATTCTTTCAGCCATACCCGCTACGAAACTGGAGAAGACACTAAATGGTGGATAGAGGATGTTTTGATCTTTCTTGTGCCTAAAGGCCATGTCCGTCCATTTCCGCTGTACGAACGATGGAAGTTTGTTGACTATAGGCTTCACTCCAGCTGAAGAGTCTAAATGAGCCAACGAAGCAGTGTACATCACGTTTTCCTTTAAGGATTGCATCTCAGTCAGTAAATCAGAAAGTTCATACATCTTCAGATTATCCTTGTTAGATAGCCTAGGGAATTGATCTAGCCTCCTTTGAAATGACTGTACAACAAGCTCCGGAGAACCATACCTGCTGTCGATCCTATCCCATATCTTGGTAAGTGCTAACCTCTCATCATGGGAGTGTGCTGCTCTAAGACTTAATGCCTGTTTAGAGGATTCTGGGCCCAACCATCTTACTAAAAGATCAAGTTCTTCTGTAACAGTGACATCAAGCTCTCTTATAATGTTCTTGAAACTGGCTTTCCATAGCATGAATCTTTGTGGTTCATCCGAGAACTGAGTGAATCTTGACAACAAAAGATCCTTTTTTATCATGAACTTGGTGAGTTCCGTAGTGTCCTTACAACTGCTGTTAATCATAGCTGGACTAGGTGTGGCTGGATGTTGTTCAGGAGAGCCCCATTGAGATGAAGCGATATGAGGAGAATCTGGGATGACAAACTGTGGTACGTGTGCCTCCAGTGGTGTAGATTGTACTGGAGGTCTTATAGGACGGTGTGTAACAAACTTAACCTGAGGGGTTTCCTTTGGCAGTTGATTTGAAAATGGGAACTCCGATAAAGCCGGTTGGAAGGTTGGAGCAGTTGGACGAAGTGGAGGGCTGGTGAATTGATCAGCTGTAATGTTACTGAAATCAGGAAGCGGAGGGAGGTTCTGTATTGGTTCTGGACTCGGCTGATCTGCCTGGTTGATATCCTTCCCTAAAAAATTCACAGTATCGTTTACAAAGGCTTCTGTACGTAGCTGTATCACATGACTATCAAGGCTGTTCTTATCTTCCTCAATAAGCTCCTGTACAGCATGGAGTTCTGCCTCTGCTTCTTTTAGGTCTCTTTTCGATCTAAGTAATTTCAGACTTATGTCGACTTCAGTTTGTTGTTTTAATACTTTTGCCTCCTTTTCCATAAACTCCATGTTCACCTTTGCCCTTTCATGTTTTAGTCTCTGTTTAGTAAGTATGTAATCAACTGAGGATCTATGAGATCGACTGGAACAAAATGATGTTTGTGACCGTGCCTTGTCTTCCTTTGTTGGAGGGCCTCTGTCTGCGGAATCAATCTTGGAAAGAATACTTTCACGAACAAGTTTGTGACTAGCGAGTTCTCTAAAACTATCTGCTGTTCTTGTCCTCTGAAGAAAATCCATGAATTTGTCTGAAACATCTATGTAGAGAGATTTGTTTACGAGTAATTCTTCTAACAAACCTTCTTCAGCATTAATGATTATCCTATGGATCAAATCATGAATTGTAGCTCCTAATTTCACCAACTTTTTAGAATAGTCTTGAACAACGGCTTGAAACATTGTCTCGCCTTCTGGTGTTAAGTTCCTGGTACGTGTCTCGCTTGCCATACTCATTGTTGTTGATGATGAATTCCTATAGGTCTGGATCGCAGGTCTTTTACTGTGGTGTTTATGACACGACTCAGATTTCTGTAGGTTCACTTGTTTATTTCGCAAATCTCCCCAGAGGAAGGTACATCTCTTTACATTGAACTTCCCGGAGGAAGGTAGTTATTCCTTTCACTGAACTCCCCGGAGGAAGGTATTCGATTCACAAAACTCCCCGGAGGAAGGTGGTTATCCAAAGCACAGAACTTCCCGGAGGAAGGTAAAAGACCTGTGGGGGACCTAAATTTTCCTTTGATTTAGCCGTGGCCCGGCATGTTGACAACCTGAGTCGAATCTAAAATTAGGCTAGACTAACATCCGGACTGCAAATTCCGGAAAGTTCCGGATTGCAAATAAAATTGTAATAAAATACAAAAGTCTAAATATAGGAACATGACATATATCATGAAGTATTATCATTGGCATAGTCAAACAGATTAACATCATTGGAAAAATAGAAGATAACATTAATACCATGAGATCCCAGAGGCATCTTGGCTCCCACCAAATAATGATCTACGTACGCGTCTGACAATGGAAAGAGGGATATTTTCACTGCTTTTCAAATTTTTACTACATATTATTATATATGAAAGAAAATTATCAAAATCCAAGATGGCTACCTGATAGCCATCTTGTTGACCGATCGGTTCGAAAATGCAAAATATACCACAAAGGTCCTAGGGGAACCTACAGTTGGGAGCAAACTAAACTTGGTATCTAGTGCACTTTGTAGTGCACACATAGTGAACAACGTAGTGCACTAGACTAAACGTTGTAGTGCACTAGAGTGCACTACAACGTGAACTCCAGTTCACTACATGCAGTGTTAACTTTAGTGCACTACAATGTTAACTCTAGTGCACTACGTAGTGCACTTCAGTTTTACAGTGTCTGTACGTGATACACACATGTTCCAGTATAACCTTACAAATACAAGTATATTCAAATTTGTGGTATAACTTATATTCATTTTGAAATAAATAAATGAATTAATTTCCCGGATACCATATGGATCCTTACAATTACTAACATTGAATTGTAATATGGGGGATGAAACTAATATTAATCCCAACAGTGTGCATGGACAATTAAAATTGTCGATTAAATAACTTGTATTTTTAGATACAGTGTTCATGAAGCTACATTTATTCTTGCTAGATTATAGGTTTTACCAGAAATTTATACGGTATATTATCTAAATATCTGATTTTACATACGTTCATTCACGTAATCACATCCTTTTCTTGGACTAGTATGTATAATGGTCGTATGTGTTCCTGAGCCGGCATGTTAGTTAAATTTCAGGTAAAACAATTCATGTCCATAGGGCAGAATAAGTGTCAGAGTGGCGAAATACACATACAATATAGCTAGGTAAGTTTGGGGTAGGGCTGGAGTATAAGGGAGCCCAAGGGGTATTGTCTCGAAGCATGTTTGGAATACACATATATACATGTACATGTCCATGTAGACATGTAGTATACATTTACTATATAGTACATAATTAATAAACCCCTCTCCAATCTCCTCAAAAAATATAAATAAAATAAAAACAAGATACAAAACAACATGAATACATTATCTTCATTTTGAGGGGAAAAACAATATTATAACGATTATTCTCAATTGAAAGAATAGGCGTATTTTGATAAAAGGAAGCTATAGGTTTACTATTATTATTATATGAAACAAAACCACATGGGGTCAAGTAGACAGTTAGACTTTACTAAACTAATCAGGTACAGAGGCTGTCACAGCATGCTATATATCTATTGAATTGAATGCTATAATGGACCCCCTGGGGTTAAAGAAAATAGGTATACCTTACCTGTGACGCCTGACTGATCATCTCAGGTAAGGTGTGACCTCAGGTGGTAGTATATGGGGAAATTGGGAGAAAACGGTGTCTTCTCACTTGGCCAACATTCTGAATTTTGAGGTATACAGGTAAGGTATTTTGTTGGCCAGGTGAGACAGACCTGTGTGCCTAGAGTTTATAGTATACAAGTCATTTATGCGGGTACAGTGTATACCTGTATCCCCATCACGTGCACATACAATATACAGTACATATATTCCCATGTACAATGTAGAGTACAAGTATATCAGTGTATGTGACAGACTTTTGTACCAATTACACATCAATTAAATATGATAACAATTAAATAATTAATATGTACACGTATGTAGTTAGAAATAATCCTTGATATGTATGATAAAAATATTGTATTTTATGTGTATGTGTAAACACTAAAACACAACATGAATTATATGCGACACACCACATTATCTTAATGTACATGCAGGTCGATGCTCATCAGTTTAAGTTAATAATCTTTTAATAAATGTACACAATTTTGCTGCTTAATTTTAATATAGATTTCATATGTTTATACATAGATATATATAGAAATGAATCAGAATTTAATGTATCAATCAAAATATTGTAATTTTGTAGAGTCCTAAAAATTATTAACTTACCGTTAATACTTCATTTATCATCACCTTCAGAACGATTTGATTAAAATAAATAAAATGTTTATTTTCATAACGCGGGTCGTATTATGTTTCCCGTCGTCGTCCTAAATACCGCGCGGTAGTTGACTATCACTGCGCCAGACGGCAAAACAGCGAATTGACTCTCCACTGTTTTCATATATTACGCAGGCAATCTTGCATATGTTTGGTGTCGTAACCTTATTTTAGATCATCGGTATGCATGTTCTGGTGTTATTAATGTTTTTTAAGAAACCTTTATATTTTGCTCCGGAAAGGTAATGGGCCTCACAGGGACCTGGCACGACTTTTTTTAAACAAACAGTATACATATATATATATATTATAGTAAGATACTATAATATATGTATGTATACTATTGGTTAAAAAAATTTCGTGCCAGGTCCCTGTGATGGGCCTTTAACTTGTTGTCTCTTGACAAAATACAAAGTTCTGTAACTTTTCAAAAATCAAAACTCATAGGGCACCCGTTCACCTGTATTTTCAGGAATCACATTTTTTTGTGTAAATTGAACTGGCCTCATATAGGTAATTACAGGATTAGGGGAGGGGCAGTCATGCATGAAAAGACATGTGACCCCTAGCTTGGTTTCCCGCCCTGGAGCCTGGCCAGTACACAGGTAAAATTCACCAAGCGACTTATGAGATTCAGATTTCAGATTTTATTTCACTCTCAGACATACAAGTATGTAACAGGAGGTCACTATACATAATATAAACATACAAGTATATTGGGCCCATAGCGCAACAGTGCATTACAATATGTATTAGTGATGTACATGCTCAATCAATAGTATTTCAATTTTTTTCAAAAACTTACATATATTTGTCAGAACAGTAATGTTACATATAGTAAACAGGCCTTTCATTTTGATAACACTATGGTTTCTATAATAGTAACTTGGTATATACATTTCTCGTAAACGTTTCACCATTTCATTACTGCATTGAAACAAATAATGATATTCGTTTCCAATATCAGTAAAACATAGATTACAAGTTCTATTTACTTCAGGGGTCCCAGTCCATCTTCCAGTTTCTATATGTAAGTGCATGTTCGAGGTTCTGAATTTTATGATGATTTGTCTATCTATTGGCTTTAGTTTCACAAGATACTTTTCAAATTCAAAATTGCTTTTAAAAATAGAATAAGTACGACCTCTTGATGAATTCTCTATATCATTAAACCATTTTTGTACAAATTGATCTTGTAATCTTTGTTTTACGATAGATTTCAAATATTCTCTATTATATGTACATACATTCTGGAAGTCCCATATATAATTCAAACCAGTTTCTTCAAAAATATTTTTAACATTTTGCATCCATTTGAATTCCATGATATTATTTGTTTGCAAGTTTAACATCAACTTATATATATCACTTGAAAGATTATCGGTAGTAATCAATTTATGCCAGAACATAATAATTCTGTTTTTAACCTCTATATAGTGAGGGAATCTCCCTAATTCACCATATACCATGTAATTACACGTACTTTTCCTAACGCCGAGTATACGTTTACAAAACTGTAAATGAAGCTTTTCTATAGCTGTAATATTTTCGTGACCCCATACTTCTACTGAGTACATCAATATTGGTAAAACAAGAGAATCATATACTTTTAACTGGAGATCAATAGGAAGAGGGATGTTTCTTATTTTCTTGTAAACAGCAAACATAGCTTTTCTTGACTGTTCCAACAGTTTCAATTTCGTTTTATGAAAACTCCCATTATAATTCATCAATATTCCTAGATAAGAAAACGAATCTACAATTTCAATCTCTTTGTTAAATAATGTGAAATGAGGACGAGTTCGAGACTTCCTCTTTGAAAAAATAACAATTTTTGTCTTATTTGTATAGGGTATAGTAAAAGTGTAACTAGCCAAAACTGCTAATTGTACAAAATCTGACATTCTAAATGTGAAATACAATTATATATAGCTGTTAATTTCTAGAATGGCAAAAACAAAGATATATGATTCAAATGAATGAATAATAAAATCAAATAAAAAAAGAATTAAATACATGAAATAAATTAAAATAAATATAGCTATTTATATCTAGAATATCTAATATTTGATCTGAGTAATAAATGTAGCTATTAGTTAATGTATTATAACAAGTATAAAATATTTGATCCTAATAAATAAATAATTTCATTTATTTTCTGAAAAAAAATTATCTTAAGAAAAGATGCGTGTGGTCAAGCCATATTGTAGCTTACAGTATATTCTTTACTTTAATATTAAAACTCATATTAGGCTAAATTACTCGGATGAAACCCATATAAGTACACCAATAAAAGTAACCATTTCATTTAATAGATTAATTATTTACATACTAACTTAGTTATGCTATTTTTAATACAGAGTACATTTGGTAATTCATCTGAAATAATTGAAAGATTTTTAAAACCATTCAGTGAAATATATACATGAACAGATTGTACATGTACAATTTATGCAATAAGTGTGAGTATCAGGCTCATTTATCTTGTGCACTACGATGTTAACTCTAGTGCACTACAGTGTTAACTCTAGTGCACTACGTTTTTAACTCTAGTACGTATACACTACAATGTGAACTCTAGTGCACTAGCTAGTGAACCGGAGTTAACTTTACTTGTGCACTCCAGTGCACTTCATTACCAAGTTTAGTTTGCTCCCAACTGTACATATAAAATTTGGACAGATCGCTTCAGTACTTTCAGAGAAATTACGGTAACAAACTTCAAATATCAAAATCCAAGATGGTGTTCTGTGGGCCATCTTGTTGACCGGTTGGTCCCCAAATGCCATATGCACAATAAGACCCCTAGGGAAATTTAACCTGCATATGAAATTTGAGCCAGATCCATTTAGTACTTTCTGAGAATAGCGGAAACAAACTTCAATTATCTAATCCAAGACGGCGAACTATCGGCCATCTTGTCGACCGTTCGTCTCAAAATGCAATATGCATAACTAGACCCCTAGGGGAACTTGCACATGAAATTAGAGATAGATCCTTCCAGTACTTTCTGTAAAATAACGGTAACAAACTTCAATTGTTAAAATCCAAGATGGCGGCCTGTCAGCCATCTTGCTGCTCGCTTATTACCAAAATGTAATATGCATATCAAGGGACCTAGGGGAACCTGCACTTGAAATTTGAGACAGATACCTTCATTGCTTTCTGAGAAATAGCGACAACAAACTATACATATCAAAATTGAAGATGGCGGCCTGTGGGCCATCTTGTTGACCGATCGGTCCTAAGATACAATATGCACAACTAGGGCCCTCGGGGAACCTTCATATGAAATTTAAAAATAATTATTTGAGTAGTTTCTGGGAAATAGTGGTAACAAGAAATGTAAACACACGGACGGAAGGACAGACGGACCACGGACGGAAAGCGATTTGAATCATCAGATGGTGGGCTGAAAATATTTAAAATTATCGGTCCAAGTATAGAACCTTGAATGACCCCTTTAATAACATTCTGTACCTTAATGATGCTCTATCAGTGAGATAACTATGTACATGTATAAGGTTTACTGCGTATCTCTAAAAGAAGGTCCACCGCGACACAGTCAAAGGCCATATAGGGAAAGTCAATTAAAATTGCAACAACACCAGTACCGTGCAAAAAGTATGAGTAATTGTTATTTTTCTCTATATATACCATGTATTTTTACATTTTTTCTTTCAATTATCCTTACCTCATCCATATATTGATAGAGTTTAACCAAATCTGACCATTATTTTCCTGTAATATCTTTTCAATTTAAAAAATTTAGACCGGGAAATGGGGTATGGAAATTTGATAATAGTCTCATTAGGGACATTGAATATTTAGATCTTGTAAAAAATGTATTTCTGAGACAAAATTGCAGTACTGCCTTCCAGTCTATAATCAGTCTAACATACTTAACAGTTCAGGGGCGTAGGAAGCGGGGGGGGGGGGGGGGGGGGTGAACGGGAGGGGGAGGTAGCAAACATGTCTTTTTGCCCCCGCCATTTTCGCCGAGTGCAATGTTCTAAAAATGCACATTTGAAAGAAAAAAGGGTCCTCCTGCTCATTTTTGTACTTCATTTTAGAAAATTTTCGCTGCGCGGCACGTTTCCTATTTAAACGTTTAAGCATGTAATGTTCAAATCTTTAATAAAGAAAATTCAATACACACGAACTAGACTAAAAATGTCCATCATTTCAAAAAATGTTTCTTTGCTTATATGTCTTAGCAAGACAATCAATTAATTATTATTTGAATTACACAATAATGTGCCGATGGTGTGAATCTGGTATGTTCAGATCGAGCTGGGTTGCATAATGGTTTGACGGTATATCTGTTTTATTTTACATTCAGTCAGATTATAGTTTTAATGACAAATGAATATTTAAGTAGTCAGTGAACAAATAACCGTTGTTAATAATATACATTCACAATCTAATAGGTTAGTTTATTGTAGACAGAAAACATATTGTAAATATTTATAACACAGACAATTCTAAAATCTTCTTAACCTTTCTTCTGTAATCATTTACTGTAAAACTCTCATGAAAACTATATTTGAATTTTAAAATTAAAACTGTAGTTTTTATATAGGGATCTAAGTTCTCAATGCACATTATCAATTTTCTTCACTTGGTTAAGGGAGAAAACTATTTTTAAAGATTTATGAAAACCTACTTTTTCATCAAAACAGAAACCTCAATAATTTTAAAAGAACGTTTAGTTTTATAATATAATCATAATTAATATTACAGAAGATAAAACTCTAAATTCTTTTCTCTGTTTTTATTTTCCAATTATCAAATTTCATGGAGTAGTATTTTCCAAATAATTAAGAACTTTAGATTGTAATAATAATGACACGTTTGTAAATGTTATGTTTGAGTCTATGAGAGCCAATAGGATCATTTTTAGCTCTTGCATTAACCAGTATATTTTTGAAAATAACTCTTATAATGAGTAATCTTCCAAATGCCTCGCATTATATATCATATGCAAAGTTTGAAGAAAAGTAGTATACAGACTACCTGTTATCATGCCCTGTTTTCTGAGTGACTTGTTATATAGTATTGAACTACAGAATATAGAAAAGTTCTTTAATCCTTATACTCACTCTGCAAGACATTGACAAAAAACCTCCCAACTGACAGGACACAAACGACTAGACTGGACTGACATGGGAGGTGCGTACGAACTGACCCTATCATTAAAACTACCAATTCACATTCTCACTCCAAAGGACTTTTCCCTATATTCTTTAGTCAATGATATTACATGTACCATAAATTTTAAAATTGTATGTATTATTGTTTAATTTGTAAGTTTACCGAAATAAAGTAAGTAAATTGAAAAAGAATAGATAAATAGAAAGTATTTTATTGGAAATAAATGTCAATTTTAAATTTTATTCTTCTACAAATATTGGCTTGAGCTATTATGACCATCTGTCTTGTAGACCAGAATATAGCTTTGTTTTTTATGCTAAAATATTTTTTCCAAGAAAAAATGGTATTTCCTGGTACAATTATCATTGAATTATCAACATGATGGGAATTTTGACAGAAGACCAAGATCTATGTAGCAAGAATTATAATATTATGTCATTGATGATTTTCATTTAAGGAGTTAAAATATCAGTAAATATCACCTAGGCGTCAATATCTTTAATCCTAAATGTATAACGGTATTCAATCAATATATAGTGAACAAAAATCGTAAAATTAGATTATGGAAGTTATAACTGTTATTTTAAAATAAGAACATTTAATTTATGAATAATTTCAAAAGATATACCTGTTTAAGCGCTTGTAGAGCTTGCATTGAGGCATCTGTCAAAAACCAAGCGTCTACACAAAACAAATGATAAGTTGTCTCCCTTATCATGAACCTGCCATCTTAGGAATCAACTTTATTTGTTTTCAAATTTTCTTTAGAGTGAGACAGCATCATGGTAGTTTAATGTATATGAGCAATGCGTGATCATTTTGAGGCAGGTTCCAACAAGTACTAGATATATTTGTAATAGGAATTTCAGTGGTAGATATTCTCTGGGTCTCCAATTGTATGACTTAACCATTTTGTACAATTGGCACTGTCTCCACAATGTTTTTATACAGATTCTAAACGTTCTAAATTAGAAAACATTTTGTCGAAGTACTGTCCCACAATCCATAAAGCTTATTATTTTGTTTCAAAACTATTTGATTTTCATTTTTACATGTTAATGAAGTTAAAGATAATTTTAATTTTTAGCAAGAATAGCTGAAAAAAATCACAAGTTTTGTATCTGTATAAAAAATCCAGCACACTGACCCTTTAATTTCATGATGTTTTAGAAACAGCGACTTGTTTTCTTTTGAACTGCATTTTTGTCTATGAAGCGCTCAATCTGTGAAAATTATAAAAAAAAAAAAAACAATAAAAAAAACATTTTTATCTTCAAAATTTAGCAGGTAGGCGCAATACACGTATATACAAGTTCAAATTCTTCATTCGTTTTCTGTTTTCAGATTGTATAAGTTCTAAAAAATTAAACATGCTTAGTCTTCCATAATGATATTTCACTATAGAATGAAAATTGTCTTTAATGCCACTGCCACAGTTCGCATCAAATAAGTAAAGCACACTACCATATTGCTTTTATTCCATTTTCAACTTTGATATGAACTCCTATTTCCAGAAACCTATCAAAAGTTAAGTCATCAGAAAAAAACACTTTTCACTAGAGCATGCTTGAAGCTTTTAGATATTTCAATAATTATCAGATCATGCCTTGCTGTTTGATATTCGTACACATGGCAAATTTCTATAAATTCAAGATGTATGGTGCGATATCTAGTTCTATATATATAAAGTCATTATGATTTAAAATAAAACGAAACAAAATTTATTGAGCCGGGTAGATGTATGCGGTTGGCACGTACAGTACACATGCATTTGTAGGGTTCATTCAATCGACAACATTTTGCTATCGACCTATATATGGATGTGTTTTATTTTTTTTTCATTTTCTTCAGAATGTTTGTTTTATAGGAAGCTGCAAGTGTTCAATTTCAAGAATTTTATTGACAAATATCAAAGGGATTAGTCCGCAGGCATTGTCTATATAGTTCTCCATATTCAGTTCCAGTTTCGTTCATACATAGTTTGTGCAGAAACTAATGACGTTTTCTCTGTTGTAGAATTTGGAATGATTTCTGTATATATAAGTTGCAACGCTCTAGACTTGGTGTAGGATCCTAGAGGACCAGCATTCATTGGACCTAACTTTACGGAGATGTCCCATTTTTGAGGTTACAGTGTTTATACAGTGTCTACAGATGTTTCTTAGATGTCCACTGGATGTTTATTCGTTTTAATACTGTTTAATATAGACTATCTTATTCGGTCATGTTTAATAAGGACTATCTTATTCGGTCATGTTTAATAAGGACTATCTTATTCGGTCATGTTTTTGTTTTCGCGGCCTTCTTAAATCCAGTATTTGAAATCTTAAGCATTGAGTGCTGGTGCACCTCCTGCTAACCTGCACTGCAGGATTTTTTAGGTTGGGTGGCTCGCTTGGTTTCACTCCGATATAAAACATTTTGCACGTCCAATAATACCAATCCAGCAGCCTAATACAACGTTCTACCGAATGTCAGTCTTGTATTCTTATTTTCAATTAAAATATTTAGAAATGACATAATTCATGATCGGATAAAGTACGAAGTAGAACATCATATCTTGTCTACACTGTAGGAGTAACTTCTTTGGCAAAAATTAATCTGGATCTTAAAGACATTTGTTTATAAGTATCCAGTGTAATCTTGATCCTTATAAAAGAATTCCGTGTGTAATCCATGTTAACAGTTCATCTCCCTGTTATATATCCTCGATACTCCAGGGGTTCCGATCACTTACGATCTCTACAAGGATGCCTGTTTAAATATCTGATGCATTGAGAGTAAACTCGCGCGCTAATTACAGGACAACGGTGGGAATCATAAGACGACCCATGTTATGGAAATCAACATTTATTTTAACTTCGAAACAAATTTGCAACATCAATTTTTAAGTAAATAATCTGGCAAAAGAAAACTAAAATCTGTGATAATAGTGCTAATATATCCATTATAATTTCTTAAGAAATAGAAAAAATAAAATTTCCATCAAAATTGATCTGCACACGAAGAAATTAATTAACATTATATGAATCCTAAAACGTCCTATGTCTGTATTGACATTTCCACGCAGCCTCGCTTTCAAAGAGTTAGCAGAATTTATTTTTGTGACTGTTCTTAACTTACACAGAGCTTTTCCATAAATTTAATGGTCAACACTGCCAGAGATTTAAATATTTAAATCAATTTTTATCTGTTTTGCCTTTTTTAAAAAGGAAGAAAGGACCTAAAATGATCTAAAATGATGATAATTTCTAACAATATTCTGGGTTTGTATTAAGGGGACCTCATGTATCCACCATTTGAACGTATTTTTGATTTTTTTTTAAATATTTTTACTAATGAAAAAGATTAATTCTTTATAATGCCCCGCGAAACGCGTTCAATCACTTTTTGGGACCAAAAACTGCCTTCTAAGAAACTCCACACATTATTATAGTTGGCGATACAAACTTTGACCTTTTAACTGTCGGAAATTCACACAAATTCTACGATATTATCCATACAATTTCACCTCACCAATGTCATTGATATGTGTGTCTTCTCACTTAGCCATCATTCTGAATTTTGAGGTATACAGGTAAGGTATATATATATTGTGTTGGCAGACCGACACGTGTAGCGCACACGTCCTCCACACTACACTTGACTCAATTTTACTGTCTGACACGTGTATCTCTAACTTTTCTGAAGTAATTGATATTGACGAAGAAATTAAGATTAACAGTTTCTAAACTTCTTTATCTTTTCAACATAAGCCCACCACCTCTGCTTCATTTTCATTATCTCGTCCGTCAGTGTTTCCACTTCTGAGCCGTGACCTTTTCAAGGTAAACAGTAATTACCAGCAATCCAGAATAATCTAACTATATAAGGAGTCCCAACTATTTAGCTCCCCTCCAAGACAGGGGGGGGGGGGCTTATGGAATCACATTGGCGTCGGCGTCGGAAGTCCCAGGCTACATGCATAGGTATTTAGCACGCTGATAAGTCAAAGTCCCACTATAGACTAATATATAGAGAAAGGTAAGGAACTCCTCCGTGACGCAAAATTGGGTAATTTAGTTCAAAGTGTTGTAAAAAAATATCCAGACCAGATTATTTCAACGGCTTTGGTCTTAATTGAAAGTTAAGATGTTACACTTCACGATGATAACAAGAAATCCTGTTGAACTTGACCACTTTTTCAAAAATCGAACTTAAAATTGACGAATTTCGTTAGTCGGACACGATCGAGAACATTTTTGCAAACGAAAATATCTATTCGCTACACTGAAAACACGGCAGCCTACAGTAACAGGCTTTGACATAAACAAACAACAGGTGAAAACAAATGTATTTACTTGTTTGACGGTTCGTTCAAATCCCCCTCTCGTGGTCCTTATGTCGTTTTTCTGCGTTAATGGTTATCCGGGTCAGGTTGACTGCCATTTTGCCACTATCTTGAAAGTTATGTATAGCCTAATCTCATTGGCTAAGCTAAAACCAACCGACCAATGAGGTAAGAAAGAAAATAGGTATACCTTACCTGTGACGCCTGACTGATCATCTCAGGTAAGGTGTGACCTCAGGTGGTAGTATATGGGGAAATAGGGAGAAAAGGGCCCTAGGCCTAGTGACCAAAACGGTGTCTTCTCACTTAGCCAACATTCTGAATTTTGAGGTATACAGGTAAGGTATTTTGTTGGCCAGGTGAGACAGACCTGTGTGCCTAGAGTTTATAGTATACAAGTCATTTATGCGGGTACAGTGTATACCTGTATCCCCATCACGTGCACATACAATATGCAGTACATATATTCCCATGTACAATGTAGAGTATAAGTATATCAGTGTAAGTGACAGACTTTTGTACCAATTACACATCAATTAAATATGATAACAATTAAATAATTAATATGTACACGTATGTAGTTAGAAATAATCCTTGATATGTATGATAAAAATATTGTATTTTATGTGTATGTGTAAACACTAAAACACAACATGAATTATATGCGACACACCACATTATATTTATGTACATGCAGGTCGATGATCATCAGTTTAAGTTAATAATCTTTTAATAAATGTACACAATTTTGCTGCTTAATCTTAATATAGATTTCATATGTTTATACATAGATATATATAGAAATGAATCAGAATTTAATGTATCAATCAAAATATGTTTCAAATATTATTATGATGTAATATTACATGTGTAGAAATATATGTTTGAATAGAAATAAGGATTTGATTTAAATAATTAGACTCATCAACGTGGTCCGTTTATCATATGGAATGATTTTGCAAATTTGATTGACTGAGCTTCCCAATCGCACAGCTGTTAAATAACCATATAAATTTCTTGCTAGAATTAATGAACAGAGTCAGAGACATATAGAATCTATATTTGTATGTCTCTGACATAGTTATTTGGGTACAAAGATAGCAAATACTTTTTAATAAATTTCAACTTAATTTATTTCAGTTAACTTGTTGTCTCTTGACAAAATACAAAGTTCTGTAACTTTTCAAAAATCAAAACTCATAGGGCACCCGTTCACTTGTATTTTCAGGAATCACATTTTTTTGGTGTTAATTGAACTGGCCTCATATAGGCAATTACAGGATTAGGGGAGGGGCAGTCATGCATGAAAAGACATGTGACCCCTAGCTTGGTTTCTCGCCCTGGAGCCTGGCCAGTACACAGGTAAAATTCACCAAGCGACTTATGAGGGTATAGTAAAAGTGTAACTAGCCAAAACTGCTGATTGTACAAAATCTGACATTCTAAATGTGAAATACAATTATATATAGCTGTTAATTTCTAGAATGGCAAAAACAAAGATATATGATTCAAATAAATGAATAATAAAAGCAAAGAATTAAATGATATTTAAATCTCTGAATTGCTGTAAAACTCTCATGAAAATTATATTTGAATTTTAAAATTAAAACTGTAGTTTTTATATAGGGATCTAAGTTCTCAATGCACATTATCAATTTTCTTCACTTGGTTAAGGGAGAAAACTATTTTTAAAGATTTATGAAAACCTACTTTTTCATCAAAACAGAAACCTCAATAATTTTAAAAGAACGTTTAGTTTTATAATATAATCATAATTAATATTACAGAAGATAAAACTCTAAATTCTTTTCTCTGTTTTTATTTTCCAATTATCAAATTTCATGGAGTAGTATTTCTAAATAATTAAGAACTTTAGATTGCAATAATAATGACACGTTTGTAAATGTTATGTTTGAGTCTATGAGAGCCAGTAGGATCATTTTTAGCTCTTGCATTAACCAGTATATTTTTGAAAATAACTCTTATAATGAGTAATCTTCCAAGTGCCTCGCATTATATATCATATGCAAAGTTTGAAGAAAAGTAGTAAACAGACTACCTGTTATCATGCCCTGCTTTCTGAGTGACTTGTTATATAGTATTCAATTACAGAATATAGAAAAGTTCTTTAATCCTTATACTCACTCTGCAAGACATTGACAAAAAACCTCCCAACTGACAGGACACAAACGACTAGACTGGACTGACATGGGAGGCGCGTACGAACTGACTCTATCATTAAAACTACTAATTCACATTCTCACTCCAAAGAACTTTTCCCTATATTCTGTAGTCAATGATATTACATGTACCATAAATTTCAAAATTGTATGTATTATTGTTTAATTTGTAAGTTTACCGAAATAAAGTAAGTAAATTGAAAAAGAATAGATAAATAGAAAGTATTTTATTGGAAATAAATGTCAATTTTAAATTTTATTCTTCTACAAATATTGGCTTGAGCTATTATGACCATCTGTCTTGTAGACCAGAATATAGCTTTGTTTTTTATGCTAAAATATTTTTTCCAAGAAAAAATGGTATTTCCTGGTGCAATAATCATTGAATTATCAACATGATGGGAATTTTGACAGAAGACCAAGATCTATGTAGCAAGAATTATAATATTATGTCATTGATGATTTTCATTTAAGGAGTTAAAATATCAGTAAATATCACCTAGACGTCTATATCTTTAATCCTAAATGTATAACGGTATTCAATCAATATATATAGTGAACAAAAATCGTAAAAATTAGATTATGGAGGTTATAACTGTTATTTTAAAATAAGAACATTTAATTTATGAATAATTTCAAAAGATGCACCTGTTTAAGCGCTTGTAGAGCTTGCATTGAGGCATCTGTCAAAAACCAAGCGTCTACACAAAACAAATGATAAGTTGTCTCCCTTATCATGAACCTGCCATCTTAAGGAATCAACTTTATTTGTTTTCAAATTTTCTTTAGAGTGAGACAGCACAATGGTAGTTTAATGCGTGATCATTTTGAGGCAGGTTCCAACAAGTACTAGACATATTTGTAATAGGAATTTCAGTGGTACATATTCTCTGGGTCTCTAATTGTATAACTTAACCATTTTGTACAATTGGCACTGTCTCCACAATATTTTTATACAAATTCTAAACGTTCTAAATTAGAAAACACTATTTGACTTTCATTTTTACATGTTAATGAAGTTAAAGATAATTTTAATTTTTAGCAAGAATAGCTGAAAAAAATTACAAATTTTGTATCTGTATAAAAAAATCCAGCACACTGACCCTTTAATTTCATGATGGTTTTAGAAACAGCGACTTGTTTTCTTTTGAACTGCATTTTTGTCTATGAACCGCTCAATCTGTGAAAAATATAAAAAAAAAAAAACAATAAAAAAAACATTTTCATCTTCAAAATTTAGCAGGTAGGCGCAATACACGTATATACAAGTTCAAATTCTTCATTCTTTTTCTGTTTCAGATTGTATAAGTTCTAAAAAATTAAACATGCTTAGTCTTCCATAATGATATTTCACTATAGAATGAAAATTGTCTTTAATGCCACTGCCACAGTTCGCATCAAATAAGTATCTGATTCATACAATGTCAAAATAAAGCACACTACCATATTGCTTTTATTCCATTTTCAATTTTGCTATGAACTCCTATTTCCAGAAACCTATTAAAAGTTAAGTCATCAGAAAAAAAAACCCACTTTTCACTAGAGCATGCTTGAAGCTTTTAGATATTTCAATAATTATCAGATCATGGCTTGCTGTTTGATATTCGGACACATGGCAAATTTCTATAAATTCAAGATGTATGGTGCGATATCTAGTTCTATATATATAAAGTCATTATGATTTAAAATAAAACGAAACAAAATTTATTGAGCCGGGTAGATGTATGCGGTTGGCACGTACAGTACACATGCATTTGTAGGGTTCATACACATACAATCGACAACATTTTGCTATCGACCTATATATGGATGTGTTTTATTTTTTTTTTTCATTTTCTTCTTCAGAATGTTTGTTTTATAGGAAGCTGCAAGTGTTCAATTTCAAGAATTTTATTGACAAATATCAAAGGGATTAGTCCGCAGGCATTGTCTATATAGTTCTCCATATTCAGTTCCAGTTTCGTTTATACATAGTTTGTGAAGAAACTAATGACGTTTTCTCTGTTGTAGAATTTGGAATGATTTCTGTATATATAAGTTGCAACGCTCTAGACTTGGTGTAGGATCCTAGAGGACCAGCATTCATTGGACCTAACTTTACGGAGATGTCCCATTTTTGAGGTTACAGTGTTTATACAGTGTCTACAGATGTTTTTTAGATGTCCACTGGATGTTTATTCGTTTTAATACTGTTTAATATAGACTATCTTATTCGGTCATGTTTAATAAGGACTATCTTATTCGGTCATATTTTTGTTTTCGCGGCCTTCTTAAATCCAGTATTTGAAATCTTAAGCATTGAGTGCTGGTGCACCTCCTGCTAACCTGCACTGCAGGATTTTTCAGGTTGGGTGGCTCGCTTGGTTTCACTCCGATATAAACATTTTACACGTCCAATAATACCAATCCAGCAGCCTAATACAACGTTCTACCGAATGTCAGTCTTGTGTTCTTATTTTCAATTAAAATATTTAGAAATGACATAATTCATGTTCGGATAAAGTACGAAGTAGAACATCATATCTTGTCTACACTGTAGGAGTAACTTCTTTGGCAAAAATTAATTTGGATCTTAATGACATTTGTTTATAAGTATCCAGTGTAATCTTGATCCTTATAAACGAATTCCGTGTGTAATCCATGTTAACAGTTCATCTCCCTGTTATACATCCTCGATACTCCAGGGGTTCCGATCACTTACGATCTCTACACCCCTGGACTATCTCATAGTGAAATTGAAGGCAGCTCAGCGGAAAAAAAATTTGACCAATCACAGGCTAGCAAAGATTTCCTTTGAAGACTACAGAGAGAGCGACGCCTAACATCAAAGCTATACGGCTCTTTTGATGTACGTCAAATGACTAAATTACCTGTTCAGTTCTGTTGCCTCCAGTTTTACTATGAGATAGTCCAGGGGTGTAGAGATCGAAAGTGATCGGAACCCCTGGAATATCAAGGATGCCTGTTTAAATATCTGATGCATTGAGAGTAAACTCGCGCGCTTAGGAGATTTCAGAAAAGATGGCGATGACGTCACACAAAGGTACATCCGGGCGCTCAAAGGTACAACTCCTATATCTGTACACATAAACATTGAGGGAACACAGCCGCTTGCGATGTTTGTTTACATTTTATTGTAATAAATAGTACGACAATCCGAGAACTATTGCGTTATTTACATTTCGAAAAGTGTAAATAAAAATATTTTACAATAATTTACAATTTTAAACATATGGTATTCATATATTTTACTCTGTTTATACTCCATTTTCGACCGCCACGAGAAAACACGGTCGCCATTACGTATAAACATTGTCAGATATATTGCAAATATCAACTTGAAATTACAAATTAAATTCAAAGTCCCCCAAAATATAATTATAAGCAATAACTGTTTTCGAAGGGTTTCTTGATAAAACACCTTACGATGTGTGATTAGTACAAAATTAAACATTTGCTTTTGTAGATATCCCCAAGCCCACGGCAGCCATTACATTATGATTTCTAATAGTTTAACAAAATGTTTCACATACTATCATTTGGACGTTTTCTATTTAATTAATGAGAAAGATAATCTATTTCTTGTAATTTCTTAGATACTGATATGTGAGCTACATGTAATTCGTTTTGTAAGATAATGTTACAAGCAAAACTTACCACATATTTTACAGTGAACATTTAGAAGACAAATGTATATAATCAACACACTGAACATATTGAAAAAAATTACAATAATTAAAGATTTGAATATATTTATTACTTTAACTGCATTCTCAATATTTTTCGTTTGTCAAAATATCAAAAACTCCTACTAAACAAGTACAAGTAATTTCCCAGTTAAATGCTAGCACTTCCCTTTTCAACAATATCTTCGTCTCAACCATACATGAATCGATGAGAAATCAATACTAAAAGTATTTTGAAGACATTTCAAATTGATTTCTTACTTGAATATTAGATCTATCAAACGCTGCTAGAGATCGTGAACGTAAAAAAAAATCATCATTTGAAACATCATTTACTTGTATATGTAGGTATACAGTATTAACCTAACCAACCATCTTTAATAAGATAGACAACAAACATGTTCATTCATTTAAATTTACTTTTAATTAATCTCAATGTGTTCCGTCATAAGCTTTGTCTTATATCTGCCTACATAAAAGTGAGGCCGTTTCGACTGGGGCCGTTTTAACTGGGGCCGTTATTGCAGTGGGGCCGTTTTAACCGTACTCCACAACCGAGAACCCGAATTTCGCCCGTTTTCAGTGTCATAAAATTACGTATTCTGGTTAATATTTTTGTCATAAATTTTGGGATTTAGTTTATAACATACAAATGAGTCAGTTTGTAGGTTCATTATATCATATTTTTAAACAAAACTTTGAGTATTTAGGATTCTCGAAGCCGTGCGCAATGTATCCTGGTCGGCATTTACGTACAGTACTACGATCTATAATTCATATCAATTTAAATGAAGTCTACCTAATATGTATTCAAATTATATAAAATTAATACCATTTCAATTGGAGACTTAACACAGCAGTCCATGGCATAAAAGCGGCTGAAAATGAAATATCAAAAATGAAATATGCAGCATGAAAACTGAACGATTTCACCATATATTATTTTTCGAGATCGGCAGCCATACGTGTACGTGTAACACAGTAGTTAATACAAGGGCATTCCATTAAAACAACATGTACATATTAAATAACGAAATATATATATATCTTAAACACGTACCTTTTGAGATAAAAGTGTTGGTAATTATTCATATGATTTATTTCCCCAACAATGCTTTGGCCTGCGGTGATCTACCAGCGATGAAGCCATACCCGAGCAGCCGTGGTCTGGTCAGGTGGTTCACGTTTTGTTTATATCATATCGTGTTGTGAACAGCATTTTCATTTTTAACAGAAACATGATACATTGAAATAAATCATTTATTCATAAACACTTTTTCATAACCTCAATTTATACGTATGAACAAAATCGGGTACGTGTGATGGCCCGGCAGCGCTTCGATAGGTGGCTTCGACACTAAATCTACACTTGTTATCAATAAACAAATGAAAATATAAAAATGTTAACATCCGTAACCAGTGAAACAATAAGAAACCATTTCAAAATCAGAATTTGCAAGTATGAAAGTGTAAACTTTTGTCAAAGTATCGATTATGAAGCAGGGATATACGTATCTGTTATTGTTTTTATCAGTCGCCATACTGTGTTTTGTACCTTTGAGGACCCGGATGTAAACTTTCTGTGACGTCACGCCATCTTTTCTGAAATCTCCTTACAGGACAACGGTGGGAAGCATAAGACGACCCATGTTATGGAAATCAAAATTTGCAACATCAATTTTGAAGTAAATAATCTGGCAAAAGAAAACTAAAATCTGTGATAATAGTGCTAATATATCCATTACAATTTCTTAAGAAATAGAAAAAATAAAATTTCCATCAAAATTGATCTGCACACGAAGAAATTAATTTACATTATATGAATCCTAAAACGTCCACAGGGGGCCAACTCAATGAAAATGGATGTTGTCATACATTTTTTTTTTGTATTTGGAGGATGGACTGATGAGTTAATATGACAGTAATGTGATTTTTTTCAAAAAATATGAGATTTGGAAAATTAAAAAATCGGGATATTTACTATAAAACAGAGAAAGGGACGACAGTCGCCATATTGGATTTTTTACCCCCACCTCGATTAAAGTTATTTTTTAACACTATATACTAGTATTTTTTCACAATAGTATACCTTTTTTCCTAGAGTCATAATCACGCATCAGTCCTCTGATAATCCATAATCACACACAAACCATGCAAAAGCATATAAACGATGTCTATATATATATATATAGTCAAACGCAATATTTTAATCCAAAATTACCGGCGCTTTCTGACTTGTGACATCGAAAGCAACGTCCTAGTGAAGAGCGATTAGAGTGACTTCCCCTGCAGTGTAATTCAATCGGTTTATTTCGCGGAAAATTTGAATATTAAAACGTATCGGAATACCTCTGACTAAACCCATTGAATGACATTGCAGGGGAAGTCACTCTAATCGCTCTTCACCAGGACGTTGCTTTCGATGTCACAAGTCAGAAAGCGCCGGTAATTTTGTATTAAAATATTGCGTTTGACTATATAGACATCGTTTATATGCTTTTGGCATGGTTTGTGTGTGATTATGGATTATCGGAGGACTGATGCGTGATTATGACTCTAGGAAAAAAGGTTATAGGCCTACTATTGTGAAAAAATTAACTTTAATCGAGGTGGGGGTAAAAAATCATCAATATGGCGACTGTCGTCCCTTTCTCTGTTTTATAGTAAATATCCCGATTTTTAATAAATTTTTCAAATCTCGTATTTTTTGAAAAAAATCAAATGACTGTCATATATACTCATCAGTCCATCCTCCAAATACAAAAAAAAAATGTATGACAACACATCCATTTTCATTGAGTTGGCCCCCTGTGAAAACGTCCTATGTCTGTATTGACATTTCCACGCAGCCTCGCTTTCAAAGAGTTAGGCCTAGCAGAATTTATTTTTGTGACTGTTCTTAATTTACACAGAGCTTTTCCATAAATTTAATGGTCAACACTGCCAGAGATTTAAATATTTAAATCAATTTTTATCTATTTTGCCTTTTTTAAAAAGGAAGAAAGAACCTAAAATGATCTAAAATGATGATAATTTCTAACAATATTCTGGGTTTGTATTAAGGGGACCTCATGTATCCACCATTTGAACGTATTTTTGATTTTTTAAAATTTTTTTTACTAATGAAAAAGATTAATTCTTTATAATGCCCCGCGAAACGCGTTCAATCACTTTTTGGGACCAAAAAAACAACTTTCTATAGACACTGAGCTGCCTTCTAAGAAACTCCACACATTATTATAGTTGGCGATACAAACTTTGACCTATTCTACGATATTATCCATACAATTTCACCTCACCAATGTCATGGATAGGTGTGTCTTCTCACTTAGTCAACATTCTGAATTTTGAGGTATACAGGTAAGGTATATAACGTGTAGCGCACACGTCCTCCACACTACACTTGACTCAATTTTACTGTCTGACACATGTATCTCTAACTTTTCTGAAGTAATTGATATTGACGAAGAAATTAAGATTAACAGTTTCTAAACTTCTTTATCTTTTCAACATAAGCCCACCACCTCTGCTTCATTTTCATTATCTCGTCCGTCAGTTTCCACTTCTGAGCCGTGACCTTTTCAAGGTAAACAGTAATTACCAGCAATCCAGAATAATTTAACTATATTAGGAGTCCCAACTATTTAGCTCCCCTCCAAGACAGAGGGGGTGGGGGGCTTGCGTCGGCGTCGGAAGTCCCAGGCTACATGTAAGGTTTTTGTGTAAGTGTTGTAATTACTGTTATCTGCCACAACTGACGTTGATTTCTACAATGATTTTGGATTATACTTGTTGCTATGGTTGTGGACAATCATTTCAATGAGCCAAATGCTGGATTTAGCGAATTTCAAGAGGCCCATTTGGGCCGAAATAGTCAGGTTAAAATTTTGATGCTAGTTTTGTAATACTGTTATCCGTCACAACCGTCGATGATCATGAATTATAATTGCTGTGATGGGTAAGGACAATTACTGAAAGGGAAAATGCTGAATTTCGAGAATTTCAAGAGGCCCGATGGACTGAAAAATGAAGTTATGTAATGACATTGCTATATTTTATAATACTGATAAATTACAAGGAACCTGAATTAAATCATCAAAATTCCAGAGGCAAACTTTGCTGTTCTCTAACAGCTCTTGTTACTCTTCCAAAACCTGGCACAAAGTTAAATGACACAGGCTGCAAATTATCCACTAAACTTTTCATTCATGCTTTATTTCCTCTTAAAGAGATATAATAAATGTTAAATAAATTCAAAGAGAGAATGGAAAAAGTTAAGAACTTGTCCTCAGCCGCGGGGAATCTTCATATTGTGCTGGTGTGCAATTCCATAATTATGAATTTATATACATAATAAATGAACCAGTAGCAATGATGATAATTAACGCGAATTCGTCTTTGTGCTATAACCTCTATATCTTGTGAATTTCCTAGTATGCGTGCCATGGTTTGATAATAAATTTCAATAACACAAGTATCTTATATTTGCACAGTTTATTATAAAAATAACATCATATATTTATATATGAATATTTTCATATACATTTTCAATGAAAACAGCAGTAACATGTGATATCAGGGGAAATAATATTAAATACATAGAAAGAGATCAACATACAAAATATTTGTAAAATACATTACTTTATTCCTAGATACTAAAACAGTGTTAACAAAGTATCCTTACCATTGTTTATTCCCACCTTCCATGGCATTTGTCAAAAAGGTGGTAAAAATTGTACTCATTCTGGCCTGTTTTAGTATCTTGAAACCTTCATATTGGTATATATAATTAATTTTATGCCTTTTCTAGAAACTGAATGTTTTTACATTTATTTAGATTATCATGTGACACAACATCTTATTGACACGTGAACTAGAACTAGTCCGGTCTGCCATATTCATACGAAATTGCTATCACACTAATTGGAACGCAACGCCTCTTCTATATACAATCTGATTGAAATACGATCCTTATAGAGGATCTGACAACACCCCATAAGGGGTCATGTTCGGATGACCTTTATACCACATGTACTTCAGATCAAACGCATTTTCTACACATTGCTACGTCAATTAATAATGCCATTATATATTTTGTCTCAGTATATACATTATTCTGTATAAATATTTAGCTTTGTTGTGCTCTTTGGGCAAGACGACTATGTACGTGAAAATAATTCGGAAAGCTTTTTCAAACTTTTTCGTCCACCGTCAAGATTCTGGCATCAGCGATTTGATTGGCCATTTTCAAAGGTCACCAGAACGTGACCCCTAATGGGCTTATCGAACGTAATGATGACAAGGATCTGTATTTTAATCAGATTGTTCTATAAAGCGACATATCTAAATATTTTCAAAGGAAGCCAATCAATGGTCACTGACCTAGTATATCAGAAAACATATATATTTATATTAAAATTTTTAATTCTGATATATATATATATGTTTCAGAGTATATGAAGCAGTCAGCATTTAACAGTCATTTTTATCTCAATGATACTGAATAGAAAGGCTATTATCATGCATGATTACATCATGACTTGGGTCAAACAAAGGGTTGTTAAATATGTATGGCATTACTTGAATAAAGTCTCGTGAATATGGTAGGTTACATACTCTATTGCATATATTATGAGGACTATACATGTACTATGTTGATATGGGCTATACAGCACAAATTATTAGAATATAGTCTATATGTTATAAAAATGATTTAAAATGAACTGATTCTATACTGAATATTCTTACTTGTACAAACAAATGCCAACCCCTAAATTCCCAATAAAACTGAACAAATCATATTCGGAATCATATTCTACGAACAAATACACGTATAACCCTCCCTTCCCGACAATAGCCCCCGTTATTCCCCCTGGTATCTGGCGAGGAAATATAACACATGTATATTCAAAATTATGCAGATAAAACAGACATTAGAGATCAAAAAACATTTATTGCAGAGAAATAAAAATGTCACCTGCAACCTTAAAATCTCAATAGAAATAACAGATTATCTCCCTTGACATAAAGTACCAAAATATACACACACAGTGAACACTTACAAATGTTGAATTCCACTAATGGTAAGCTTAAATAATTTCTACAAAAAATAAACAAATACACATTACAATTTATATAGCATAACAATAAACTGAAGTGTAAATAATTCAGTGTTTCAATATTTGAGTTATTTGGTTTTACCACATGCAGGTCTTACCCTTGTAAGTTAAATATAGTTGTTTTATCATCCTAGCTATAATCTCTCTCTTTATATACATGTACATAGTTGTTATCATTACTATAATCTTGTAAGCTTAAATATAGTTGTTTTATCATCCTAGCTATAATCTCTCTCTTTATATACATGTACTTGTGTATGTAGTTGTATAGTCATCTAGCTATAATCTCTCTCTTTATATACATGTACATTTATAGTTGATTTTTATATCTATAATCTCTTCCTTTATATACATGTACACTGTATGTTTATATAATATCTCTCTTTATATACATTGTTACACTGTATGTTTATATAATACCTCTCTTTATATACATGTACATCGTATGTTTATATAATATTTCTCTTTATATACATGTACATTGTATGTATATACAAGGATTCCTTGGTATATATAATATCGTGGTTCAGGCGTTATAAAGTTGATGGACACATTAGGCTAATCAGTTTTAAACAACAATTTTCAAATTAAGATTACACTGGTAACTTCTTGTAGAAAACAAACTCGACTAAATTTACAGAATTCTGAAGTATTGTATTTATTATACAGATGGAATCACGGTTTTTACAGCAAATTAGAAAAGAACAATTTTCTAATCATGTGATTAAGCTACATGTAATCACTTTTTGAACAATTGGGATCAAGTATACATGTATAATGTCTGTTATATACTGTACAAGTAACATAATACCCTATAGCCCAGTATATTTGATGTGAATTCATCACTGTATGAATCTCACAACTGATCAATTAACATTAATGTGTATGACCTAGTATGTTAGCATTTGATTTAGTTATGAACCAATAATTTGTTTCCTTATAGCACTGGGCCCGGCACCATAAAAACTATTCTCAGACAGATTTTTTACTCAAGTATATGATTTTACATATAGACTTGAGTAAAAAATCTGTCTGAGAAAGTTTTATGGTGCCAGGCCTGATGTACTGACCACTATGTCTTATAGAGAATATAATCATTTATTTGATTTTCTCGTATACTCGTACAATTATGTATACTATTTAAATCTCTGATACAATCACAATCTTATATACATTATTATTGTCTAATAGAGGGAATTTAATCATTTGTTTTTCCCTCGCATTCTGTGCATACAACTTTTTATACATTATCAATACCGGTACGTTATTTTGTTAAGTATTCTAGAAAAGGTTCCACATAAAACACTAAAATAAACTTAGTCCTGTTACACAGGTATGGAAGTCACGTTAACAAAATAACAACAGTGATCCACCTAACAAAGACATAAAATCTGTGATTCAACCTGTGATCTCTGTACAAGGGCCTCAACGGTCATCTGAAAACCTTGGCAACAGTCATATTAGAAATAAATTAGATATAGTGTCATGGTGGCTATCTTCGATTTGGGATCAATCCAAAATATAAAAACACTTTGTCAAGACTATGTCAGGAAAATTTCAAGCCAGTTTCAGCATATCTCACTGGTAAAATTTTAAGTTCAAAATGTGTTTTCAAGATGGCAGCTGTGGTTGCCATCTTGGATTTCAGATCAACCTGAAAAATACCAGCATTTTTACTTGGTCAGGACCATGTCACGATCATTTTGGGCAAGTTTCAGTCAAATCACACTGTTAGAACTTGAGAAGAAATTCAAAATGTGTTTTCAAGAAGGCGGCTATGACGGCCATCTTGGACTTTGGACCAACCCGAAAAATAACAACACCTTGTCGTGACCATGTTAGGATAATTTCAGGCAAGTTTCAGCCAAATCACGCTTGAAGAACTCGAAAAAAAGGTCAAAATTTGAAAAGTTTCCGCACAGTGCTCAGCGGACAAAGATAGACAAAACATGATGACTATAGGTCATCCTGACCCTTAAAGGTAGGTTTCGCCCAATGAAATATAAAGACTACGAAATTGAAATTTATCCTATACATAGATATAATCTTCAGATCATTTTCAATGCATACAGCGAACAATATGGGTGGTCAGTTGCCTAGCTTGACTAGGAAAATACTCCTCTAAAAATAGAGCGAAGTCAAGCTTTACATAGAACATGACATATTTTTTTTCAAAACGAGGCCGCAGCAACATACGGAAGTGACAGTCTTGCCACGGCATATTTAGTTAAAAAACAACAACAACAAATCGAAGTGCGAGGGACTGTTAATACATATCATATAATCTAAAACACTTCATGTTACCAAGGACGTATATGAGAAGGATAAGTCACACTGAGTTTTGGGCAAAGACAGCGCAGGCGCTTTTGTGTTTGTGCACTGACCGTGACGTTGGGCGACGACTGATTTCCTTTGATATCCGCCGCCGCAGCCTTTGATGTAGCATGGGGGTGCGAGGGTTACCGTCTTACTTTCTGAAGCGTGCTGCCATTTTATGAGCGGTCGTATTTTTTTAACGATAGTTTAAGACATTTCTTCTAAATCTTCCGTCTTTAAAGCAAGTTATAAACGTTGTGAAATTTAATTTACTTTACATTGGCGTTTCGTTTGACTCGATAAGACAAGTATTTGTTGAGAAAAACGGTTTTTATTCCCGGTTCATAAGCGTCTCGCGTGGTGTTTAGTAGTGTAAAGAGACAGACACGAATCCTTCTCACTTATAAATCCTTGATGTTACTTACACACTCTCGCTAACTTTGTACACAAAATATACATGTAGTTAGTCTGCGGCTGTTTGTGCGCTGGCATATGTGTTGAAATTTAACTCACCACGTGCAATGCCGTTACACAAGTCCCAACAGATCCCGGCAAGTTCCGCTTGAGATGTGGCTTCTGTTTCTTTTATTGCTACATGCCATTTCTGAATTTAATTCCCTATAGATATCCTAGGGTGCCGCCAAACTTCGACAACACAATCCATCGCAGCTTCATTTGCATATTATTTTGTCTGACGGACACCGTAATAAATCAAGGATTTCCTTCAATTTTGTATTCAAGACACATTTGTTCAATCTCAAACACATAAAGAAATTAAATTGAGATATTTTAATATGTTTTTTCATCTTTTCTTCCGCTTATCGCATTTCACAAAAAAATATTTATTTGGTTGGGCGAAACCTACCTTTAAGGTCAAGTGTACTAAACACCACAAAGCTATCAAGAGTTTAACTCTATCATGAAGCAGTAGTACTTATCAGACTCTGAGGGTTACGAATGAACCTTTTATAGTGATAATGGAGTTTCACTCCGTCACTCAACCAACAATATCACAGTTGTAACTAATATATTATATAAGTTCTTAATTTTAAATAATTTTTTGTTGATAAAAATCATCCCACCCCATTCCCCCTCCCCGCTCCCTCTAATGTGGAATTTTAACTGAGAGAAATAAAAGGTGATAAACTGGTTCCTAAATATCACAGATACCAGATTTTCTATGTGTTACTTGGGTTAACATTGTTATCTTAGAGTCATCACACCGTTAAAAATTTAATCTACAACATGTTGTGACTAAACAATAAGTTTATAAAAAAGTAAGATTTACTGTCGATTAGTCCCACCTTCCAGTAATTGTGATGTCATATTTTGACATGATTTTTGCGACGTCACAATCATGGAACATGGGACTAAACCATGTTGTTTAAAGGCCTCGAAGCCCCAAATTGATTATTTTGTGATAATTTCTGAGACCTTCTCTGCCAGTTTTCTTAATAGCCCCGTGTTTTTTCCGGCACACATGACAACATCTTTTGTGAGTCGGTGGTAAATAGTAGGCACCATCTTCAACCCATTGTAATTAGGATCGTCTGTCACTGTTTCTTTGTGCGAGACCTCCTGCGAAACTTCCACTAAGATGCTGAGAAAGTCCCGATTACTGATTTCACGGCTGCGGATATACTGTTTAAAGACGTTATACAGGTTTGCTAAAAGCCAGCCTCCTTCTGTTGTACTCCTCCAGGCCAGTTTTCCTGTGGAGTAAACAAGAAATACCGCTGTCATGGTTCTCAGATAAACAAGAAATATCACTGTCATGGTTCTCAGATAAACAGAAATATCACTGTCATGGTTCTCAGATAAACAAGATATATCACTGTCATGGTTCTCAGATAAACAAGATATATCATTGTCATGGTTCTCAGATAAAACAAGATATATCACTGTCATGGTTCTCAGATAAACAAGAAATACGCTGTCATGGTTCTCAGATAAACAAGAATAAATATCGCAGTCATGGTTCTCAGATAAACAAGAAATATTGCTGTCATGGTTCTCAGATAAACAAGAAATATCGCAGTCATGGTTCTCAGATAAACAAGAAATATCACTGTCATAGTTCTCAGATAAACAAGAATTGCCACTGTCATCGTTTCTCAGATAAACAAGAAATATCACAATGTCATAGTTCTCAGATAAACAAGAAATATCACTGTCATGGTTCTCAGATAAACAAGAAATATCACTGTCATGGTTCTCAGATAAACCAAGAAATATCGCTGTCATAGTTCTCAGATAAACAAAGCTAAAGTAAAAACAAGAAATATCACTGTCATAGTTCACAGATAAACAAGAAATATTGCTGTCATGGTTCACAAATAAACAATAAATATCGCTGTCATGGTTCTCAGATAACAAAACAGTAATCAAGAAATATCACTGTCATAGTTCTCAGATAAACAAAAAGTAAACAGGAAATATTGCTGTCATTGTTCTCCGATATAAACAAGAAATATCATGGTTCTCAGATAAACAAGTTATATCACTGTCATAGTTCAGATAAACAAGAAATATCGCAGTCATAGTTCTCCGATAAACAAGAAATGTCGCTGTCATGGTTCACAGATAAACAAGTTATACTATGTATACTAAGTAAACAACCACTAGAAAAGTTTGTGTTTTCATGTTAATTAAACAAGTTTCGGCAGTGACATCTGCATACATTCAGGAATAGAAGCTGTGTATAGGTTTACATGTAATTACAACATCGGTGTATAGGATTACAACTACATCTGTGTATAGGTTTACAACTACATCTGTTTATAAGTTTACAACTACATCTGTGTATATGTTTACAACTACATCCGTGTATAGGTTTACAACTACATCTGTGTATAGGTTTACAACTATACATCTGTGTATATGTTTATACATCTGTGTTTACAACAACTACATTGGTGTATAGGTTTACATTAATTACAACATCTGTGTATAGGTTTACAACTACATCTGTGTATATGTTTACAACTACATCTGTGTATAGGTTTACAACTACATCTGTGTATAGTTTACAACTACATCTGTATAGGTTTACAACTACATTGGTGTATAGGTTTACAACTAAATCTGTGTATTGGTTTGTGTACATACCTGGAGGGGAAGCAAACATTACAAGCATGTCATCATGACAAGGAATGGCTGTGACCTCCACGACCTCTGCCACTGGTATGTCTGTTATGACCTTTCGTCTGGTCCCTTTTCTACCACCGGCATCTGCCTGGTCCTTTGGACCATCTTCCAGCCTCTCCTGTTGTTGGGTTATTTCGTTACTCTCTGTGACGTCTTTGTTCTGGTCCGTCGGTGTTACAGCCTCTATGTGGATACTAAGATCACTTTCGGGGGCGATGTCCTTTTTCTGATCCTTGTATTGGGATCGGTCCCTTTTCTTTATGTCTTCATGTCCTGTCTGTAAAACATAAAATGTTGTACTTTGCAGTCTGGATTGTGTGTGATGGCATGAGTGTAATATTTCTTACCACCTGGTATCAATCTCATTTATGTACTTGTTATTTTACATTCACCACATATATTTGTAACCTTATTGCATATATGTTTTATAACATGTACTTCTTGTTTTGCCAATGCGCACTAACATAAGACATGTATAAACTGAGACACAAGGAAGCACACCTCACCATCCCCTAACCTCCCTACCCTCACCACCCCCATCTCCACTACCCCCATCTCCCCTAGCTTCCAACCCCCACCGCCATCTCCTCCCTACCCCCCACTACCTCCCACCCCCTACCCCTACCCCCACTAACATCAGACATATAACAAGGAAGCACATCTCTTCATTCCCCAACCTCCCTACCCTCACCACCCCCATCTCCTACCCTCATCTCCCACTATCTCCTAACCCTACCCCGACCCCCACTAACATCAGACATATAACAAGGAAGCACATCTCTTCATTCCCCAACCTCCCTACCCTCACCATCCCCATCTCCCACTATCTCCAACCCCTACCCCGACCCCCACTAACATCAGACATGTAACAAGGAAGCACACCTCTCTATCTGAATCAGCCTCAGAATCTTCATCTGTGGTAGCCGTGTCATAGCCGTCAGAAAACTCCTCGTCCTCCTCCTCGTCTTTATCTTCGTCTTTATCCTTGTCTATGTCTAGTGAACCAATGATCTGGTCCAGAGCATCTGTAGGTACACCTGTAATTATAGTATCAATATAGGCTTGTTTTTGTAATTTCTTGTGTAATACCTGTACTGTTTAAGCAACAACTTTAGCAAGAACATTAGCAACAACCTTAGCAAGAACATTAGCAACAACTTTAGCAAGAACATTAGCAACAATCTTAGCAAGAACATTAGTAACAGCCTTAGCAAGAACATTAGTAACAGCCTTAGCAAGAACATTAGTAACAGCCTTAGCAAGAACATTAGTAACAGCCTTAGCAAGAACATTAGTAACAGCCTTAGCAAGAACATGAGTAACAGCCTCAGCATTAAGGTACATACCAGATTGGTCAGATTTACTATTGGCGTTGTCGTAGTAAGATCTGGTACAACCGCACCAAGAACATTAGCAACATCCTCAGCAATAACATTAGCAACAATCTTAGCATTAAGGTACATACCAGAATCGTCAGGTTTACTATCGGCGTTGTCGTAGTAAGACCTGGTAGATAACCTTTGTCTCAGTCGATGATGCTTAGACAACTTGGCGGACACGATATACTGGACACCTACACCAGCGTCGAGAGCTTGACTACGATCTTTACTGTAGATAGTCTCCCTACAGGCCTGTCCAAGGAAATAAAACATTACCATACAGGAGGCCCAGAGGGCCTATTTCGCTCACCTGGTGTTTTTTTTACACAAAGACCCTGCCCCTCAGGCCCCCAAGGGGTCATACCCATCATTTGGATTAAGGATGCTACCATTGCATTATGAGTGCTATCTGGTGCTTAGTTTCAGAGAAGAAGTCATTTATGTGGAAGTAGCCAAATTGGCTACTTTTGGTCCCGCCCTCAGACCTTAGGTTAGGAGGGGGAGGGGGGTTGGGTTGCAGCCCCATCATTTGTACATTTTGAATCCCCACCCTATAAGTATGCCACCATTGCATTAAATATGAGTGCTATCCCATGCTTAGTTTATATGAAAATAGCCAAATTGACCCCTTTTGACCCCGTCACTCAGGCCCCTGGGGGTCAGTCCAACCATTTGTACAATTTTCAGTCAGTACCCAATAAGGATGCTACCTGCAGTCAAATTTTGTTAAATTCCGACCAGCAGCTATGGGGAAGTCGATTGTTAAGGGATGACGGACGCTGGACGCCACGGTATTGCATAAGCTCGCCTTGGTCTTCGGACCAGGTGAGCTAATAAATGTATGTAGTCATAACTCATAACTGTGTAAAAAGACCACCAAAGGGACAAGCATAGTATCTGGGTAGGGAGTATCAATGTGTAAAGAAGTGGTGCGCTTCGTTTGTTACATTTTCCCCCAAGTTGTATAAACTGAGATTTTAACAAGATTTTGCTGGTCACAAGATCTTGGGACTGCGCGGAGAATTCCAGTTTCTGCCGGGCTAGGTTTGGTCGATTTTAAATCATAGGTGATTTATTTATATCTGATTCCCATCCTTTCCCTAATTTGTTGTTATCCTGTAGTATGGAAATGCATTAGCATTACTGTGGGTGTATTTTTCGCTATCAGTCGATATTTTTGTTATGTTTTTGGGTTGAAAATATTTGTGAATTTTTACAATGATGGACTTGGCATGTCTCGCTTTAAGATGGGTTTCTATAGTGATTAATAGTTTTCACTCTTAAGTTGAGAGCCGTTGGTAGGCTAGAAAAGAGTGGAAGCCTCCTGTAAAGAGTTTCGGGGTTAACTGTCAAGGATATATTATAAGAATCTCTGTTGGAAAACGGTGTTTGTGAAATTGAAGGTTGAACTATTGATAATCGGCCTGATAGGCAGCGACACGTGTCAATCATTGTTGTACAAAGCATGAATTTAATATATATATAGGCAATAGCAGCAATATTGGAGATATTAGATTATTAGTGATAGCAGCTATATTGTCCATTGCGAAGTTCTCACTGAGACACAGGGGTATTTTCTTGTTATTGATGATTTTACATATGTTGGCCACCGTGGCCCCTCACACATTTGTTTTATCATTAACTTGTAACCCAGAGGTGCAGGGCATGTGGTAATTTGGTAATAACATCTTAACCATTTGGCCACCACAGCCCTAAATGTGAGAAGACGTCCAGAATACAAGACTTACCTGTATAAAGAACAATTTAGGTTTTCCATTTAAATCGCGACATTTTTCCTCTGAGAAGAGTTCCACTAAATCCTTTGTGAGAACTCTTTTGCCATCTACACCCACAATGGCGTGCTCCATCGTCCTTTTGTTTCTTCTCTGATCAACTTCTGTCCATTGTTCGCCGTGGGAACTAATTATACAGATAAAGCAGGCTCTCTCCGCAAGGTCAGGCTTATTGGAAGCTGAGTGAGAGAAAAAACAATAAACATACAAAATAACAGTGACTGATAAAAACAAGAATGCCTGTATAAAGGCAAATAAGTTCGAAAAAAATGTATTGTGCTGCAGAATTGGTTGTTTGACATGTTACTGTTCACAACATCAAATATTTCATTTTCATACTCAAATCAGTTTAATAAAGTTCAATCATTTCCATTATGTCATTGTAGCAAGCCAGATTACATTTTTTTGTATTCTCCCATATCAAGATGTTTAGATAAAATGTCCAAATGTATAATGGACACAGAAAACAAACAAGAGATCCCAGACGGATCTTGGCACCCAAAAAAGAATGATCTATGTCTGATAATGGAAAGAGGGATCTTTTTTCAGCTTTTCAAACTTTTTCAAACATACTAAAAATTTAAGACAGATCGCTTCAGTGCTTTCAGAGAAATAGCGGTAACAAACTTCAATTATCAAAATCCAAGATAGCGTCCTGTCAGCCATCGTGTTCACCGATTGGTTCGAAAATGCAATTTGTACAACTAGAACCCTTGGAGAACCTGCATGTACAATTTGTGACAGATCCCTTCAGTACTTTTAATTCTGTGAAATAGTGGTAACAGGAATCGTTAACGGACAGAAGGATGGACGGAGGACCATTATTATCACATAAAAATTTGCTGACTCAGATTTGTTAAAAATCATAAAAACTGAATATAAGAATGGCATTCCAAGAAAACAATCAGCATATAACACATGCTTACAAAACTTTGAAAAGTAATTTTTTAACTGCTAAATTGATGACTATCTTCTCTGTACAAGGAAAAGTCGCCGATCGGTTTATTGAACACCGACACGTTATTGGCGTAGTTTGTTGTATTTGGGAGTTAAGGGGATAAAAAAGCCGTTTACATGGAAATAGCCAAATTGACCACTTTTGGCCCCACCCCTCAGGTCAGCCCTACCATTTGTAAAACTTTTAGTCAGAACCCTAAAAGGATGTTACCAGTCAAATTTTTAAAAATTCTGACCAGCTGTCATGAAGAAGTCAATTCAATTCTTATAATTGAGACAATGCAATATCGCATTAAGCTAACCTTGGTGCTTCGGACCAGGTGAGCTAAAATTCCCAATTAAACCTACAAATTCTACATGAAAATAAAAACTCTTATGAATTATATATAATACAGTCGAGACTGTCTTATGTGACTTTCCAAGGGACCATCACAAAAAAGTCACATAAGCCAGGGAGTCACTTAAGGCAGTCCAAGTTCATCCGCAACATCACTGTACAAAAATCTGTCTTTAATTGTCTGTTAATTTATTCTTCATTATAAATATATCAATTACCTGATTTTTTAAAAGATAAATAAAAAATAATAATAATTTTTTTTTTTTTTTTTTAAAAAAAGGAATTTTTTATTTAATTAAAAATCATTTAGATCTAGTTATAAATTACAAGCAGACATACATTGATGCTTGGTTTTAAACTTTGTTCAAGAAAAAAAATCTATCTGGAGGGGGGATTTTGGGTTAAAAATCTCATTTTTTTGCAATTAAAAAAAATATTTGTGTCATGGTTTTTCAGGCTTGAAAAAAAATACAAAAATCACACTTGTCAGAAAACAACCATTGCAAAACAATTATGACAGATAGTGTCTGGTTTAGGGCCAGAGCGCAGTAGTACTCGAAAACCTGGAATAAGCCGACACCGTTTGGTATCGGGCCAGGTCATCTCCGATTCAGACTGACCACCGAGAAGCACCACTAACTTTAGTCTATTCAACAAATGAATATTATATCTACCCAAATATTACAATCCGTCGATATTAAGGTGATTTGCATACTACTAGAAAATGGCGACGACGACGAGGGAAATTTAAAGCTGCGAAAAAGAAACTAATGTGTTGACACAATAGAACCGTGCATTCGTGATGAAATGGATGGCTATGAGAAGATAAATTATTCATTTGTTGAAAAGACCAAAGTAAGTGGCGATTCTCGGTGGTAATATTTTATAAGTAGCCTGAATCGGAGATGACCTGGCCTGATACCAAACGGTGTCGGCTTATTCCAGGTTTTCGAGTACTACTGCGCTCTGGCCCTAAACCAGACACTATTTGTCATAATGTCTAAGTCTGGTGTCAGGGCCAGAGTATCTCGGGCTAACTGTACAGTAGAGGTACCATTTTAAAACCTGGGCTTTATTTTGCTGAATTTTACGAATCTACTGTACACTGCTACCAAATGGCGGCCATTACAGAAGCCCAAGTCATGTGCATTTGTTCTTAAGGTTCATGTAATGGCTTTAAACAGTGATATTTTGCAAGCCTAAAACTCATTACTGTGCTGCAATTGAACAGAACTAATTTCATTAATTGTTGGTATATACCCTGGCTAACTGTCAGTCTTACTGTTGATAAGTTATTTGTGAAGCTGCGTGTAAAATACAGTAAAATATGAGAAAAATGTAGATTTCTGGAGAAGACATAGAACTCGTGTGAATTGCATTGATGGAACCAAATAATCATGCCATCGTGTTCAGTTGTGAATATGCCAGGTACTCCAACAGTTTGTTTGGCAAAATCGGACCAGCAAATAGCGCCGGAGCCTAGTGTAGTAAATGCAAATGGCTGCTATAAATGGCGGATCAAAAATATCGCATATAAGAAGCCATCTCAATTGATACAAATGTTTTTATAGACACCATAAGGTACTCTGAACATAACAAGAAGACTCTTCACGAAAAAAATAGTTCAAACAATCTGTTTGGGGCGAAAAATGCAAATTTCCGGAAAGAGCCTCAAAGTCCTCAATTTAACTATTTTTTTCATAAATATTCTTCTTGTCATGTTCAGAGTACCCTATAGTGTATATAAGAACACTTGTATCAATTAAAATGTCTTCTTATATGCTATATTTGTGATCCGCCATTTAAAGCAGCCATTTGCATTTACAACAATAGACTCCTGCGCTATTCGCTGGTCCGATTTTGCCAAACAAACTGTTGGAGTACCTGGCATAGTCACTACTGAACACGATAGCATGTTTATTTGGTGCCATCAATGCAATTCACACGAAAATATACATTTTTCTCTTATTTTACTGAAATTTACAAGCAGCTTCACAAATTACTTATCAACAGTAAGACTGACAGTTAGCCAGGGTATATACCAACAATTAATGAAATTAGTTCTGTTCAATAGCAGCACAGTAATATGTTTTAGGCTTGCAAAATATCACTGGTTAAAACCATTACATGAACCTTAAAAGACTTTTTGATGTTATGAAGAAAATATAGGGTTTCTGACTATGGGATGGCAGTTATAATGACTGTTTACTCATATCAAAGAACGAAATTATGTTTGGTCGTAAATGCCATGTACAAAACAAGAAGAGAGTCACCCACGCCTAATCCACGCCAAGCCATAGGATGATACGGTCAGCTGACGGTAGGCAAAATAAAACATGCCGATTTATTAAATGTGTTCCGTTATTAATTGTCAATGTTTACCATTGTTTAGTATTGAGAGATATCTGAATGATATCTAGCCTTTTTAATAGTTTAAGTCAAAATTTTGTGGAAAAAAACGATCTTTCAAGATCCGTCAAAACTGGTTACACAGTAATGTACTCTTATCGTAGTCAACAGTCGATGTTTAGTTCGATGTTCACACCTCTTTATCTATCATAATTATGGCCTCAGGCGAATGAAAAGTCGCTCAAGACAGACTTTTTATGATGTTTGGGTTGTAAAAACATGGTCGCTTGTCACGTAAGACAGGGAGTCACTGAAAACAGACCCATTATATAGCAAAATACGTTGGGGGGGTCTCAAGTAAGGTCACATAAGACAGGGATCTGGAGTCGCTACATGCAGGGGGTCGCTCAGACAGTCTCGACTGTATAATAATATAAAAATGCTTATAAGATTAGTGATTATTATTCCCAATAGTGAATGTAATTCTTACTGGCTATATTTTTTATTTCATTTTAAGTATCAAATCAAAAGAAATATATGTACATTCTATTACAAGCAACATATAGTCATACAGTGTTACTCTTCCTTATACTAGTATCCTAATCAATGGTACATGTGTCCAGGGCGCTTCAAGAATTGAAAGGTGGGAGGGGGGCTTATTAGTGAACCAAAATTTTGAGTTGTGGATGAAATGTCAGCCATATTTTAACTCTTTCTGTACTCATGACATATTATCTGTTACTGTACAGTAAACATGCATATGGCTTTTAACCTTTGAGACACATTACTATATTGTGATTCACTTGTTAAATGGACAATTCACTCAGGCTAATTCTTTTACATAACCAAGAAGCAAAATGTGGAATAAATGTATCGTTCTATATTTCTTATGAAACACATAACACAAAATATTGACAAATTCCACATCGTTGTTTAGTATTTTGATTGATATCGTTGTAATTACAAATCGTTGATCAATATGATTAAGCAGGTACAATATGTACCCTGTACCCATACCTGAGCCAAAGTCATGCACGTTAAACAAATGAACTACATAACCACTGAGGAGGTGATAGAATGAAATTTTAGGCAAGACATTTCACCTAAAAAGGTGAACACACTACTGTCAGATCGATTTGAGCAGTTCTAGACAAAAGTTGCTTTAATCTACGAGCAAGGGACAGGGTTCAGTATACAAGATGTTCGACCACAATGTGTAATGGCGGACAGCGAGCGAGTTTGAACATTTCACACGGATTTCACCACTATAGGCTTTTCTGGCATATCACAGTAAAAATGACTGATCTAATTTCCATTAAAACTGTGTTTGTCCGATATATGTACACAATTTTAATGTTCTATTAGACTGAATTGTCCCTTTAAAGCTCATCATGTAATATGGGATACAATACTCTTGTCAGAGGCATCACATGTATAAAACATTGTTAAATCCATGGGATGGGGGAATTTATATATATATAACTTATAGGGGGAGAGGCGGGGGAGGTGCGCTATTTGCAGCGAATACAGTCTCCCTTGATATTATTCTTTCAGACTTTTTTTCATACTTACCACTTCGTAAAATACTCTTGATCTCCTCCGCAGTTTTATCATAGTATGTCATCAGTTTAAGATTGAGAGGCTTGAAGAGTTTTTTCATGTTTTTGTAGTCTGTATAGGCTCCGATCCTGTTCGGGTAGCCCTCGGCTGTAAACCTCTCATTCACAATGATGTACACTAAGCCGCGCTTGGTCGATTTTAAATCATACTTCATATCCATGTCCTCAAGCTCCATATCAACCAATCAAAGTGCACTGATGATTTGCATTAATCTGAAACATTCAGATCAAAAATTGAGAAAGACAATTATACAATTTCTTATATAACAAAACCAATTTATTTGCATTGCTTTGCCTGTAATAGAGAGAGTAATGTAGTAGCTAAATCATTTTACCTGTACGTGGAACGGCAAGGTCTGTTGGTGAACAGCATAGCTACTAGGTATATATATCCTCATCAACTATTGAGACTTTAACACATTTGGGTGTGAAAAATTTCTCTGTCAACATCTAGGATATGACAGATTATGTGACTGTCGACTGCTAACCTTTTGAACCAGAAATTCCAGCAAAACAAGGACATGACATCATGAATTCATCTAGTGTAACCGTAAAATGTAGTTGATAGACCAATGTTCTTGTCACATTGAGAATAGTTATTTTGTGGTCTCATCCTTTCTATTGTATGTGTGGAAAATAATCATTCCCTTCCTTCAAGGTGTGACAACAAAATCACATCCCTCATGGGAATTCATGAATGTGCAATTGGAGGCTTGTTCATGAATTCTCCCTCGGATTGTGATTTCATTGTCAGTGTCACACCTTCAAGGTAGGGAAAGATTCTATTAACACGAGTGGAATAGTAGCCAGCTGGCACTGACTGTTGTAGTTGCCAGGCACTGACTGTTGTAGTTGCCAGGCACTGACTGTTGTAGTTGCCAGGCACTGACTGTTGTAGTTGTCAGGCACTGACTGTTGAAGGGTGTTTTTTCCTATGGGTACTCTGGCTTTACCTCCTAAACCTGGAAACATCACTAAATGATCCTGGCTGTTACACATGTAAGAGGACGAAAACAAAAAAACAAACAAAACAAAGCTTCAACAGTCAAGCTGAAATAATTGATGAAATTGAGAAACAGACCAGTCTGAGTTGTTGCGATTGTTTCCTCACTGACTGTTTGTACGACCTTGGAATTGTAAATATACAACATTTGATTAGCGGTTAAGGAGATATGACAATTCAAACAAACATATAAATTAATAGTAAAAGTTAAAAGTTAGATATGGTGCCTGATAGTCTTACCTGCTCTTCTACATGGACTAAATATGCTACACAGACCAGATGTTAATATCACCAGGAAATAAATGCTAATAACTCAATGTCTATATCTGGTTAATAATAAATAACACATTTGGCAAATCATCAGGACTGCACTGTATGTATATAAATAGATGATTACCTATCATTTCCTATTGTTTAAATATAATGACACAATATATCTAGGTACAACACACAGCTCATGTTAGCTAGAACTTAGTCTGGGATGGAAGGGTGTGTATTGTGGAGGACACATTTCATACAATAGGCAGGTTCATGAGGCAAGCGTCAAGAATACATCTAGTCAAAATCACCTAAATTGTGACACTTAAAGTCATAAAATGTGTCTAGGGGGCAGTCAGGGTCATATGAGGACAGGTGTCTTAGGGGACACCAACAGTCATGATCATAGGAGGACAGGTGTCTTAGGGGACACCAACAGTCAGGGTCATATGAAGTCAGGTGTCTTAGGGGACACCAACAGTCAAGGTCAAATGAGGATAGGTGTATTGGGGGACACCAACAGTCAGGGTCATATGAGGACAGGTGTCTTAGGGGACACCAACAGTCAGGGTCATATGAGGACAGGTGTCTAGAGGGACACCAACAGTCAGGGTCAAATGAGGACAGGTGTCTACGGGGACACCAACAGTCAGGGTCATATGAGGACAGGTGTCTAGGGGGACACCAACAGTCAGGGTCATATGAGGACAGGTGTTTTAGGGGACACCCAACAGTCAGGGACATATAAGGACAGGTGTCTTAGGGGACATCAACAGTCAGGGTCATGTATATATATGAGGACAGGTGTCTTAGGGGACACCAACAGTCAGAGTCATATGAGGACAAGTGTCTAAAGGGACACCAACAGTCAGGTTCATATGAGGACAGGTGTCTTTAGGGACACCAACAGTCAGGGTCATATGAGGATAGAGCTGTTATCGTAGAGAAAATGTGCATCGCGATATCGTCAAAATTTGACGATATCGTCAAGATAATATCGCGATTTTTGCCGAGTAAAATATAAAAGGAATTTATGAAATATACCAGGTAAGTCATGTTTGGGGGACCAATCATGAAAGTACAATATAGAGTTGACCACACTACACAGTACACAATGTATAACTGTGTTGCTATTTTAGTAAACACTGACTGATTTACCAATATTCGGCGAGATGCTTTCAAACATTATTTAACTAAGTTGTCAACTTGTAATCAGTTTCCTTTCCAACTAACGCATGATGGGTTACAGCTGACGACAATATCGTAGATATAAGTTTTTTTAACGATATCGTCGTCTCTTGTCTACAATCGTGATATATCACGATGCCGATATATGATAACAGCTCTAGATCTATATGAGGACAGGTGTCTTAGGGGACACCAACACTCAGAGTCATATGAGAACAGATGTCTAAGGAGACACCAACAGTCAGGGTCATATGGGGACAGGTGTCTTAGGGGACACCAACAGTCAGGGTCATATGAGGACAGGTGTTTTATGGGACACCAACAGTCATGGTCATATGATCATGAGGACAGGTGTATAGGGGACACCAACAGTCAAGGTCATATGAGGACAGGTGTCGTAGGGGACACCAACAGTCAGGGTGATATGAGGACAGGTGTCTTAGGGGACACCAACAATCAGGGTGATTTTGGGACAGGTGTCTAGGAGGACACCAACAGTCAGGGTCATATGAGGACAGGTGTCTAGGGGGACACCAACAGTCAGGGTCATATGAGGACAGGTGTCTAGGGGGACACCAACAGTCAGGGTCACTGTGAGGACAGGTGAGGACAGGTGTCTTAAGGGGACACCAACAGTGAGGGTCAACAGGTGTCTAGGGGGGAATTTGAAAAATTTCGGACACCAAACTGGTCATTAAGTCACAGTAGTATGTCTACAATTCTCAGTCAACACGCATGACCAGTCCAGGGTCCTATGAGCTGAATCAAACAGATCTAGGTGGATCCATCAGCCCGAGGGTCCCCCCCCCCCCCCATCACCCAGAACATGTCAAATAGGGGGACACTGTTCAGTACTACAGTGTTCTCTAATTGAGTCCGATATTGAAAGAAAGACTATGTGTACTACAGTCACCACAGCCAGGATGAGGTAGTAGAGTAAGTCCATTCAGTTATTTTATTTAAATCAATCCTTAAGTTAAGTGTTCTAAATTAAATTAATCTTAAAAAATGAATCTTTGTGTTTACCTACTAAATTTTCAGATTAGGATAAACGTTAGCTAGATAACTTCAATATCACGGTTTTATGAGATAAACGTTAGCTAGTATTACGGAAAAATTATCATATAGTATTGCGAAATATAGATCACTTGGCAGGTTTTTGCAGTAGTGATCATTTATCATTATAATTCCTCTGATTTTCAAGACTTAAATTTTTTTAAACACGACTGACAGATTGTGCTGATAGTCCACATTTTTAATTTTGTCGGCTTTGCAGCGAATATGAGAAGATTGAATGAAACTTCAAGACATACATACAGACCGCTTCATGACGGACCAATTTTTACAACAAATGTTTTCCCCTCTGTCATGCTTCTATTTGAGCTAGCATGGGCAATCCCCAGCATCTTCCAATGCTGTTGTGGGAAAGTGGGTTTCTCTCTGATTGAACAATATTTCTGACACCAAAGAGAATCCGACTTTCACAACGGCAGTCTGGTGTGAGGGTTGTGAATGAGGTGTTCTAGCACACTACATATTGAAGTATAAAATTTCAATTCTACAGATCGGGAGTAGTTGGTTGATGACTTCAAAGGACTGAATACTAAAAAGAAAAACGGGACCATGTTGGAGATCTTTGTTCACAAATTTTACTGTCTAAAAAGAAGTTCGATTGAATATGTATGTGATAAATAACACCGATAAACTTTGGATGTAAACATTAATAGTCTCATACCTGGTAGGACACTTCAGACTGTGATTTTTTCAACAAATCTTTAACGACAACTAAATTGTCCTGTATTTTTCATTTTCGCAGCCTTACAGTACCTGTATTGGTACCTTTTGTAAAGTCAAAGGGCTAAGGATCACATCTAAAAAACTGAATTGTTGATTTTGTGTGTTATTTTTTCTGTGATTTTGTACATATTTTCCCAATTTCCCCCAATATGCCTGAACATTTTTTCCCAATCATAAAAACGGCACAGGACTCTGTCAAAAGTCGTTAAACAAAACACCTCTTGCCAACATGTCAGGGTCAAATGTAGGAATAGGTGTCTAGGGAGACACCAACAGTCCAGGGTCAGATTGAATTAGAGACAGGTATTGGGTGGACACTCATACAGTCCAGGGTTCCATTATAAGGACAGGTGTCCTTAGGGCGACACCCCATCAGAGGGTCCATATTAGTAGGCAAGGTCGTGTCTTACTGCACCATCAGTCAAAGGGTCATATTTGGTCAGGTGGTCCTTAAGGCACCACTCAGTCAGGGTCATTAGATGAGGACAGATGTTCTAGAGACATCAAAACAGTTGAGGGTCCATGAGGTAGTCTAGGGGGGGGGGACACCACGTCAGGGTTCTAAGTGTCTTGAGTCCTTATGGTACAGTCTAACACACTATCAGTGGTAGTGGGTCTTTATAGTGAAACATGTGTATTGGGGGAACACCAATCAATGTGTTGGGTCTTAGGAGTTCTATGTGGGGGGACTACCAGTCATCATGTGGGTTATGTGAACAAATGTGGTCCTGGGGGGATAAAATAATTTATGCAGTTTCTGTGTTAAATTCAAGCCTTGGCTATTAATGTAAGTTAATAGAAAACAAGAGGCCCAAAGGGCCTTTTACGGTACATATCTGACTGCACCTTGTATATTTTTGTATATAGCTATTGTTGTCTATAGTGGCGTGGGTCACTTTGTCAAACAGGATCATGTCCAGGATCTCATTTTCAATTTTCTTTCAACAAAATTTTATTTTCATAACAAGGAGGGGCCTTTTTAAATATAGGAACTTAATGTATAATTCATTAAGTGTCAGTGGTTGATTCAATCACGATTTAGGATCAACTCACTGGAGATTAACAATACCTCTTGTCCTGGACGCACATTGTAGTATCATTTCATTTGAGATCTTCGAGAGAATATGTTCAAAATGTGTTTTCAAGATGGTGGTCTGTGTACTGGCCCATCTTGTTTCAGGTTGTTTTTTATCTTTTTTTTTAATTTTCTTTTTGGATTGACCCCCGCCGAAAACAAATTAACACACTTTGTCTGGACCATGTCAGGATCATTTCATGCAAGTTATTCAAGCGAAATTGCACCGGTAGAACTTAAGACAGAACAAAATGTGTTTTCAAGGATGGAGACTGTGTCCAGGATTTCCAGATTCGACCCGAAAAATAAGCAAAACTTGTCGGGACCATGGGATCATTTTCATGGCAAAGTTTTCAGGCCAAATCGCACTGGGTCAGTATACATTTGAGAAGACGTTCATAATGTGTTTTCACGATGCGAGCTGTGGCGGACCATCTTGTGATGTTCAGGATCGACCCGAAAAATAAAACACCACTTTGTGTCTGGACATGTCAGGAGTCATTTCATGCAGTTTCAGCGAAATCGAACCGGCCTATAGACTTGAGCATGACGTTCAAAATGTGTTTTCAAGAATGGCGCCCTATGGGGCTGGCCATCTTAGGATTTCGGATCGACGAACGAATAATAACAACACTTTGGTCGGGACCATGTCAGGATCATATCATGGTAAGTTTTTTCAGCTCATCCACTGGGGTATCCAACTTGAGAAGCAAGTTTAAAATGTGAAAAGTATAACGCTGTGGCGGCATCTGGATTTCGCAACGCGCCCGAAAAATAACGAAACTCTTTGTCGGGACCATGTCAGGATCAATTTCAAGCAAGTTCAAGCCAAATCAGGACCGTAGAACTTTGGAAGAAAATGTGATGGACTAAGATCCTCCTGTGGCGGCCATCCCCCTTTGGATTTTCGGATTGACCCGAACTTTAACCTCACGTTTGTCGGCTTACCATGACAACTAATCAACAATCTTTTAAACTGTATCAGCAAATCAACATCTAAAATTGGAGGGATTTATTCGTTGTTAAATATAGTTACACATGTGGCGATTGTTATGGCTGACCCGTATCAAATCAATTAATTTGTTTAATGTTTTTTATAATTTAAACCAAACAGTTCATTAAACCTAACACAGAACCCTTTTCGCAAATATGTTTAAATGGCGCCTGTGGCGGCCATGTTTACACATCTTAACCATGTCAGGAGTATTGCAAGTTCAGCCAACTGCAGGTAAACTGATAAAGGAAGTATGTCCTTTAAAGTTTTTGGATCCGATTACAAACATGCATACACTTTGTCGGGACAATGTACATGTTATATAGAACACCTCCTAAATTGAGAAAAGAGTTTGTGAAAAGTTAAGGACGGCGCACTCACTGTTTAACGGCGGACGGCGCAATGTAAACGGCGCACAAGGTACGAAACATAGGAAAACAAGCAACATAGCATAATGTGGGAAAAATAGAAAATAATCAATGAATGGAATCTGATAAAATTAAATCTCCAGAATAATGCTCAAAATCTTGAATGGTAACAATTAAACATGGTTAATCATGCCAGTGTATAACAATATTTAAAATATTTTTTCTAGATGAACAGAGTATTTTTTAAACTTGAAAACATGTCTTAAGGTTTCTATAAAAAATAGCCATAATTTGCTTACCCAAAACTAATGTGTACCAAAACTTTCATTTCGTGGTAATATATAAACAAATTTTATCTGTAAACTCCCTTGGTGAATTCCTAATTAGACTTCTATAGACGTACACAGTACAGTAAAAAAGTTTTTTAATTTGACAGAAAAATATAACCGAAAGGAGTATTTATCTTTCATTTAAGTCTTTCTACAAACACCTGTCTTCTGTCATGCAGTCTGGTTGAAAGATGAAGATCCTAAATTTAGTCGCCTTTTACGATCATGCAATAGGGGCAGCAGGTACAATTCTTACGCCCTACCTGCAGGGAAATTTTTAGAAGAAGATTTATACAGTTTTAGAGCCTATTTGAACCCTTTTGGCCCACACTCCTCATGTCCCCCTGTAGGGGTCAGTCGTGAAAAAATGTTAAATAGGATTCAATGACCATTCATACTGATAATTCTGACAACATTTCACTTATTCCCTAGCTACAAATGACCAAGTAATGGTAAAAAATGTGCTTTAGTGTAAACTTGATCCCCTCACCAAGGGTAAACGTGAGACCCTAGTGTCATATAATTCACAGTTTTTGTAAAAGGACATTAAGACCTTTCCATCTAAGAATAGTATTTGATTCTTCCATTTCTGGAATTTCAGAAGATTTTAGAAGTATATGACCCCTTTTGGCCACACCCCCCTCAAGCTCATGGGGGCTGGGATCATATAATTCACAATTTTTGTTGACCTATGGCCATGGAAGGTTTCAGCAATATTTCAACAAAATTGGCTCAGCAGTTTTTGGAGAAGAAGTCAAACACATGTAAATTGTTTATCGTCGCACGACGGTACTAAAGGCAATTAGAATAGGGCACTTTGAGACTTCGTCTCAGGTGACATAAAAACGTACCTGCCCGACTAGAAAGGAGGAATATCACTTTGGGGCGTTTCACACGGCCACTCAGTAATAAGCAAATTATTTTGCATGAAGATACCTTAGGGTCAGCTGCATGTTGTAAGATTAATTAGAATATCTAATTTTACTGTGATCATGGTAAGTTCAGAGGTCAAAAGTCCAAAGGGCGTAAATTCACATTTTCATTGTGTAAGTCCTAATTAATTAAAGATGCTCCACCGCCGACAGTGCATAAATAACACTTATAATTTGAACAGTAATTGGTGTTTAACTGTGTATATATGTCTAATTAACACATCAATAATATAACAAAAAATAATTCATTCTGCCTTTGGTGCATCGGACCTTCATTGCATCTAGGATATAGTACCATGAATATTTTGTACGGGATGCAATAATACATTATTTTTAGAATGTTTATCTTGACGTAACATTAGAAGCTCAAACTTTTCAATGGTGGTAACGGTGTAAAGTAAGTAACTTTTTTTAACTGAAGAAAATTACTCCAGCGTCTGCTGCTTATTTCTATAGAGAAAAAATACCAATTATCCGCGACGGAGCATCTTTAAATATTAGAATAGAGATTACATTTTTTGCAGTTTTTGCCTTCAAATATTTGGTTTGTGAATTTCAGTTCAGAAAACTGAAGAAAAATTCAAAAAGTAGGTCATAGTGACCTAGTTAAGTATATTTTATATCTGAGCATTAAAAACTTTAAAAATTTTCAGCAATTTGATCGCTTGAAATTATGTTAAGAACAAAGTCTTTAAAATTGGTAGTTTCTGTTCCTGCGTACTGCTCAGCATATAGGGAGTGGCACGACTGGTTCCCCGTTGTCAGAGTAATTTGATAGTATGGGGTGTGTTGCTGTCTTCGACCGCATGATTAAGCGCTAAAAATAGGGCAAGTGTTCCAATATACGCGAACACACAACACTATGCAAGATACCACTGTCTCTCCCAGAACACACAGCTTGGCCATGCAGGAAGGGCGTTAGAATTGTACCTGCGCCCCTATTGCATGATCGTAAAAGGCGACTCCCCTAGAGGTTGGTTCTCGGTTCTGTCTCCTGTCCGAGACACACCTAAGTCTATCAAAGAAGACGTTTCTGCTTCTGCTTACCGCTCAGCTTACAGGGAGTAGGACGACTTGTTCGCCCGTTGTCAGTATATTGGGGGGGGGGGTGCGTTGTTTGGTGTCTTCCGCAGCATGCGTCAGTGACAATGCACTATAAATGGGGCAACAGTTCCACTATATAAGAGGACACAATATATACCGCATTCTCCCAAAACACTCACGCCGCACTACGTACACGCTAAACACCGCATACACGGGAAGTCGTCCTTACATGACCCTGACTGTAAATACATGTAGGACGTTAATTAATCAAACAAACAAATTCCACTTCACACATTCAAGAAGCCACATACCGCATACACGGGAGGCCGTCCTTAAATGACCTTTGCTATGAATTGGACGTTGATTAATCAAATAAACAAACAAACCGTTGCTAAGGCATTAACTGAGCAAGGCAAATAATTTCGATTCTCCCCTAATTACCTACTTACCTTTTGAGACTTGATTGTTGTAATGTATATCCTGAATTTGAGCTGGAGGTAGCCGTTCATTAACAGGGAATGAATCTACAGAGGAACCATGAAACAGGTAACCATCTTTGCGACTGTGAACCAAAGGCCCATATGTTTCCCTAGCCATATAGTGCCAATGTCCAATGTGTTCGGGATTGTCTCTATCAGGATGATATGGTACGCGATAACCCGCTGGACTGTCTGAGGTAAATCCAAATGAGACATCTTTAGCGGGTGGATATTTATCTTGAAACTCCAGTACCGACATCGATTGTTCCTCCATATTCATGTTTCCTGATGTTGAAATTATATCACTTACATCACTAAATTGTCCTTCTTCCTCCTGGAAATGTGCTCGAACTTTAAACACATATTGTGATTCAGACTCCAGTCCCGTCACCCGTAGAAACGTTTTATCATCGTCAGTGAATACGGGCACCTTGTCCCATGCTTTTCTTCTTAAGATCTTTGATTTCAACTCGTAATAGGAAACATTTTTTTCGGAAGGGGCATCCCAACGTAAATCAACGGAGTCGCTATATACCGCAAGACTGCAAGGCTTCCCTGGTTTTCGCGTCATCAGTTTAGCCAATGTTGTTCTCGCAATATCAGCCGTCAGCACTGAGGGTTGTTTTGTCATAATCGGGTTGCTTTTGTCGCTGAACTGACCTTCATCTTCATCAAAATGACCACGAACCTTAAACTCGTATTCCGTTCCTGGCGCGAGGTCATTAACTACTTTGTATGGTACGCTGCCGTCTGTGAAGGAAGGGGTTTTGAACCAAGACCGGTCGGCTGTGGTCTTCATTTTTATTTCATAACATTCGACGTCTCCTCTGTCGGGCTTTCCCCAAGCAATAGCAACGTAGTCAAAACCAACATCAAGAGCAGCTGGTTTACCGGGTTGTGTTGAAGAATCCATGGTACAGCTGTTTGTATCCGCCAATTCTGCGCCCAAAGTCCTAGCGATATCACTTTCTTCACTGTATACCCCTCCACCTGATTCGTAATGCGTCTTGACTTTAAAATGATATCTTGTTGCAGGTTTCAGTCCGTCAACCTTGTAGAATGTATCGGCATTTTCCGTAAAAATAGGTCGGGACCATGTACCATCATTTTGTGATCTGAATATAATTTCGTAAATCTTCACATTTTTGTCTTCCGGTCTATCCCATCTGAGCATGACATGGTCTTCTTTGACATCTAACACGATTGGTTTTCCAGCTTTCTGTCGTTGATCCATATTCAATTCACTAAAGTTGCTCTATCCATCTTGATAATATGCTCTGAACCTAAATTAGTAGTCTGTATCTGAGTTCAGTTCCCAAATACGATGACAAGGTTTGTAAAAGTCAGTGTAGACGGGCCTTTGCTAGGACGTTTCAAATTAGGTTGTTAATCTTACTTGATAGCATGTAATATAACTTTCTAAATGTCTCTTCCACTCCAATAGCACATAATTATAAGCGAATTCACTCCCAACAGGTTAAACCGGGATATCTGGAGACTTTTTTGTACAAACTACAATTACATCTGATAAACGGTTATGTCACTGTTGTGTTTGTCTTCGTTTGTACATATGTTCCAATTATGTAAATGCTCTCTGTGTTAGTCATTTGTTCTGACAACCTGAATGGTTCTGTTCTTTTTTTTCTGAAAGATTAATAATAAAAAATTAACCTTTAGGCTTTTTTATTTAAATTGCTATCTATACAAGAGGACACGATACGAATATACCACAGTCTCTCAAAACACGCATCTCGCACTTCACCCATGCAAGTTTCAACATCCAAGGGAGGCCGTCCTTAGATGGCACAGGCTGTTACTTGGACGTAATAAAGAAACCAAACAAGACCAAGCGCCTATCAAAGTGGACAACATGTAAATAATATATAACAACTGATAATTTTCCACGTTATCCCCCTATATTAGTGACGTTGCTTGGGTAAAAATTAATTATTCAATGATGTATTCATAGATCCTGATAAGTTTTGTTCCAAAGATATTTTTCGTAATAAAGATAGTATGAAATAAATATATTACATATTTTTTTATATGTAAACAGTATTTACAAATGCCGTTTTCTGGCAGTAAACAATAGGAAATAAAACATATATTATATCGATTTTCATCAGCTACAATATCATAAAATTGAGTTTTGCCGCTTTATCATTAATCTAAACTGCCGGGACAGGCCTTGACAAAACACATTGCTAACCTGAGAATACCACTTCAAATGTTCACAAATCAAATCAATAATAAGTAGAACTAGGAATCCCCTGTGCTTTGAGCATTTTCGACCAATCACAATAGAGTGTGTCCGATCACCGGGCAAAAGTTACAATAAAGAAACAATGTAGACGACACTGCGATACGATAAGGGGAAATGATTAGCTATATTCTCGTCGTGAAGCATAGCAAAAGTACTAAAGCATAGGCTGTGTCGTTTTTCTTTGATAAATTGCCTTTGCTGGCGTCACACTCTTCCGAAATCGACACAAGATAGACACACGAAAAAAATAATTCCAAATTAGGCACTGCTCGTGGGCGCATCGGGCCATTTGCGAGGCCATCTTTAGCCATGGTAAGATCGCCGGGGAACTTTCTCATGCTTCGGAAGTAAATTCCCTTTGGCATACGAACACCATACACAAAGGTTCATTTTCGTGTTGAATTCGTGTGTTCATCTTGCCCTTCGTACGGCAATCGTGAAGACATCTTGGCAATTCGTGTCTTCTTCGTCTTACCATCATGTAATCATTGGCGACAATGAACACATCTATAATCACGAACGCAATACGAAGAAAACACGAAGTAATTCGATGGTCTTTAGAAGGCGACACGACTACGAGAAGCCCTCGTAAGACCGTCTTGAAGACATCGTATCCTATTACGATGGCATCACGATAGAACTACGGTGCTGACGAAGACAACGTAATTTCAGTCGCTCACATGAACACATGTATAAAACTCACCAGGGTATATTTCTAAGTCAGCATGGGTAACAGCAGAAATGATATGTTATGGTGATAATAAATAGGAAAAAAGCAGACAGTTATATTTCTTCTATTATTTCAACTTTGAGAGAAAGATGAATAACCATTGCAGGCACAGAACTTAATTCGTTATTGATTTATTTTGAGATTTTGAAGATATATAATTAATACAACAATCCTACACTGATTCAAGATAACACGTACATTGAAACTATAACACTTAAAGTTATATGTGTCGTAGTCTGCATGCTCACGAATCCAGAAGAGATTTTAATGTTATCAATATTTCTATTATTACAATACTCACAATACATAGGCTATAGTTTTATAAAGTCAAATAAGAGCTCAAAACGAATTTTATCTGTACTGCCAAAAATCATGATATTTTGGTTTCAAATGCAATGAAATAAGTACTAATTATCAAACAAAGAAGCCAAGTTGTGGTCTACAATTTCATTTCACATTTTTTCAGTGATATTACCAATTATAACATGATTTCTTCAGATATGTTTTCATTTAAACATCATAAGAAATAAAGCATGAAAAAACGAGAATTATCACAGTGCATAAATTATGTGTTGTTGCAATGTTTATGAAGCATCATACACCATGCCTTTGTATGATTTTGAATGAATTTGTCAAAGGTTGTGGTTTTCAAAAAATACTATAGGAAAAACAACATGTCAAACTTCTCGCCCACTTATGACATGTAAAACTTGAACATGTCAACATGTTCCTTCTACAAATTTTACAACATTTTATTTTAATTGCTAAGTGGAATAATTGATTAAATTATTAGCATGTGCTTAGAACAATACATTTGTTTGAGCTTGAACGATATTTGATTGCATTTCTTAATATTTGCTTTTATTCTCTATATTGTCTAGGACGGGGGGTTTCGTATTGCCTTCGTACGCACATCATATTTACAACACGACGTCGTATAGCTATCGTGTTGCCTTCGCTCAACATTCGTGTGTCCTTCTTTGAGCTTTCGTATCTACATTCTTATAAAACATATATTCGAGTTGACCTCGTGTTTGATTCGAATACAATCGTGTAGCCTTTTTTAAAAATCGTATTTTCATCGGCTGTCACTTCGGTGTAGACGTCGGGTAAGACCTCCTTCGGGACGATTTTCACCCGAAATTGAAAATTTTATATTCGTATGTCCATCGGATATCAATATCGGGACTGTGTGACGCAGGCATAACAAGTCGACAATAACATAGTTCAAATACTTTGCTATAAAATACCAAATTACCATTTCCACATAACAATGTATCTCCAATTCTGTATGATATAACATTGAAACTCAACTTCTGTACATATTGATCCAATTTAAAGTATATACGTGTTGAAAATAAAGAAAAAAGGCTCTGAAAACACATAAAGTTACGGTGAAAGGAAGATTGTCCTATTAGGTCCACTGGTGGCCTTGACTGATCAGCATTATTTTTGTTTACAGATACCCGGGGGTTAGCACAGCATGATATGGCATTTGATTAAGGTCAAGACTGAGTTCTTCAGACTTATGGGGGAGGGGTAAACATGATGGTCAATTTTCTGTAAGGTCCAGATTTGCTAGAACGAAATTATATTTTGAATGATTTTTGCGGAAATTGATATGCTTTGATATGTCAAAAATAAACCAAATTGTAAAATATAACTTACTGTCAGCAGATAGGTCACAGTGACCTAATTCTGTAAAATGCCAATTATCAGAGATTTAAGTTTATGTGGTGTTCTAATTAACCAAAGAAAAATGTCATATATCATGATATTATATTGCATGAGATGTAATGGGATGGGGAGGGAGCGGAAGGAGCGGGAGGTGTTATTTTTTAATTTTTTATTTTGTAATCTGTTAAATTACAGCAATAATAATATTTGTGTTTTGCTGATGTTCACGGAAAGGAATCGTCATATAAAATTATTGAAATATTTTGTTGTAGACAATGTATAAATATATGTGATTGACACACTCTACATCAAATTATGAAGGCGCTGAGAGTTCACAAGCTATGGTACAATTTATAATTGATGAATAAAGCAAGGTTGTATTTCCGCCATTTTGGATATTTAGATAAAATATTTTACTGTGAAATATGTAAAGTTAGGGTATAATTTTTGTGATTGTACCTCAATACCTCGTTTTATTCCACTCTCTTTATACGTGTACCTAAATAGTTTACACTACATTATGGTATACTACACAATTATGGCCCTCTATGGAGGGATACCACTAGAATTATTATACCTCACTTTCATTTAGAATGACCCGATTAAATTAAAGGTGATCACGTGATATTGAATAAGTTTGATGTATCAATGGAATATGATGGTGGGGGGAAATAACCCTCCGAGGGAGCTAGCCGCTTGTACGTTCCGCACGTGTCCCGGATGTGGACGTCATCTGTAACCCCAACCCAAATGGCTATGATGTTTCTAAAATTCTTAACAAACAAGATGCACACAATGTTAATTACAGTCATTATGACTTTTATCATGAACTGCGTAATTGGATGGATTAACAACGCCGTTGGCAGCTATTTACATGAGTTATATAGATCTACTCTTGTTATTACTGTTGAATAAAACGAATGACGATGTTTTGGCTCTGTTCGCTATCATCAAATAATTCTGTCCCTTTGTGTCTGAGTACATCTAGAATTGTCTCCCAAGAAAAAGTTCCAGAGAGACAATTCTATATGTGTCCCAAAATTATACCGAACAAAACTAAAACCACATAAATTTGTGTATTCAACAGGAATTAGAGTAAAGTCTCCATGATGTAAGCCATTTGGATGACTGCGCGCAATATTTTGTGTTGTTTCTAGCATCTTAGTCGTAGATTTTTAGAAACATTGATATCTTTGGTTGAAGTTGCAGATGACGTTCATTGTCTGGTGCGGAGCTTCCAAGAGGTTATTTCACTCGCCTTCCAATTTCGATAAATATCTAACACCTTCAATGTCATGTGATCACGTTTTATCCAATCAAAACATTCTAATGCAAAATGAGCTATAATGATTCTAGATACTGTAGTATAAAATTATCAATGCACATTTATAAGGAGAGTAGAATAAAACGACGTATTGAGGTTAGACTGACTGGCTAAAACACTGATTAGCTTTTCACAAAAATGGATGATCTTAATTTAAGAGGAATTTCGCAGACAAACTCCCATTTATAAAAAAAAAGAATTGTATTCGTTTGAAAAAATATACTCACGAATATATATATTGGGTCGGGTATGAAGTTGAATACTGGGTCGTTTGAATCAAAGAAGAAAATCAATCTCACTTCTGTCAGCCATTTAGCTTGTTACACAATGTTACGATTAGTCAAATAACGCCCCGTACAAAGTTTAATTTTTTAACAGTCGTTATCATTTTGTGGAAACTCCCCTGATCAATTCAACGGTGAAAACCCCTTTCTAGCTTAATATGTTGTATCTATGGGCTAATAATATATCTGTTGATAGGTCATTTTGGTATTCTACAAATTACAATCACATACTCAGTATCTTGATGACTATTACATGTTGAATCTTCTTATGGTGTAATTTTCTTGCGTTAGTTGCTTTATTTAAAGGCCCTCTGCCTTTCAGAAACGTTTTTTTTAACATGGGAATGTAAGTCAAGATTGATGATTTTATGCAGTCGTAAATATTTTTGTTTTATGCCATTAATTAACCATCACCTTCTAAACAATTTAATTTAAATAAATCAATTGCTCAATTTCATAACGCGGGTCCTCTTATGTTCCCGCCGTCGTCTTAATTAATACCGCGTGTTAGTTTAACCATCACTAAGCAAGACTGCAAAACAGCGAAATGGAATCTTGCATCTATTTGTTTGTTATAACAACCTCATTTTTGAGGTCATCGATATCTAATTCCTGGTTATTAATTGTTTTTAAGAACTTAAATTTCTTTCGGAAAGGTAATGGGCAATGGTTGGATTTATCTAGAAGGATGCTTAAAGGTCGCTGTTGTCAGTATAATGTGACCGAGTGGGGTGTATTGCTTTTGGTTTTCGACGGCATGCTTCAGTGATATAGCATTATACAGGAGGCAAGAATTCCACTATACATGAAAACACAATACAATTATACAAGGGCTCCCTCAATACGAAGTTAGTACTCCACACACACAAGACACCACTTAAATAGTAGACCGTCCTTCAGTGACATTGGTTGTTAATGGGACCGCATAATCAACCTAGAAAGCCCCACGTAGACAAAAGATTTCATAGAAAGGTGAATGTTTCGCGCCTGCTGATTGGGTATTCAGGGCGCATAAGTTTCAAATGTTTAATCTGTGGGTTGGGCAATACATATAGATATAAAATATGTAAAGGAATTTTAAAATAATTTTATAAAAGTTTGGTCGATTTTTTGGTGCGGAATTCAACATAAGATGCGGTCCCTCATAGAGACGTTTAGCAATTTGGTAGATTTTTTTATTAACAGGTATGTGAGATGACCTTCAAAATTAGTGACGGGTGACCAGAATTGAAAACTTTTTTTTAACACTGGACTGTGGCAATCGTTAACATTGTCGTCTAAGAGAAATCATTTAGATCTGCACTCTCTATAATGGGGCGTTCATATAATAAACCAAGCCAATCAATTTCAAATCGAAGAGAGCGCCCTGTCGGCAATCTAATCGACTGCTCGATCCAAAAATACCATAGACACAACTAGTGTCCAAGGGGAAACAACATATGGAATTTTAGAAAGACCTCTTCTTAACATTATGAGAAGTAGCCGTAAAACAGATGTGTTTGCTTGAATTCATTAACGTAATATTAATAGTCCGGATCATGTCAGGGCGGCTTTCCATGTATGGGATGTGCTGCGTGTGCGCGGTACGTGTTTTGGGGACTGCGGAATATTCGTGTGGTGTCGGATATTTGTGTGATGTCGCAGATATCTGCAAGCAATCGCGATTATTGTGCAACTATGATGACCAAATTGCCATTTCCACATAACAATATATCTCCAACTTTTTATGATATAACATTGAAACTCAACTTCTGTAGATATTGATCGAATTTAAAGTATATACGTGCTGAAAATAAAGAAAAAGGCTCTGAAAACACATAAAGTTACGGTGAAAGGAAGATTGTCCTATTAGGTCCACTGGTGGCCTTGACTGATCAGCATTATTTTTTGTTTACAGATACCCGGGGGTTAGCACAGCATGATATGGCATTTGATTAAGGTCAAGACTGAGTTCTTCAGACTTATGGGGGAGGGGTAAACATGATGGTCAATTTTCTGTAAGGTCCAGATTTGCTAGAACGAAATTATATTTTGAATGATTTTTGCGAAAATGATTGATATGCAAAAAATGCTTTGATATGTCAAAAAATAAACCAAATTGTAAAAATATAAACTTACTGTCAGCGTATAGGTCACAGTGACCTAATTCTGTAAATATGCCAATTTTATCAGAGATTTAAAATCTATGTGGTGTTCTAATTAAATGCCAAAGCCAGTTTATCATACTTCTGAACATTATTCCTTTACGGAAAACGAACGAATCGTCATATTCGTAGTGCTATATATCCGCTCCGCCATTTCGTATTTTATGAACTTGAAATGAACACACTGTTGTAGACAATGTTTGATAGATATATATGTTAACATATATAATGTGCGAAAATTCACCACTCTACATCAAATTATGAGGCGCTGAGAGTTCACAAGCTATGGTACAATTTATAATTGATGAATAAAAGCAAGGTTGTATTTCCGCCATTTTGGATATTTAGATAAAATTATTTTACTGTGAAATATGTAAAGTTAGGGTATAATTTTTGTGATTGTACCTCAATACCTCGTTTTATTCCACTCTCTTTATACGTGTACCTAAATAGTTTACACTACATTATGGTATACTACACAATTATGGCCCTCTATGGAGGGATACCACTAGAATTATTATACCTCACTTTCATTTAGAATGACCCGATTAAATTAAAGGTGATCACGTGATATTGAATAAGTTTGATGTATCAATGGAATATGATGGTGGGGGAAATAACCCCCGAGGGAGCTAGCCGCTTGTACGTTCCGCACGTGTCCGGATGTGGACGTCATCTGTAACCCCAACCGAAATGGCTATGATGTTTCTAAAATTCTTAACAACAATGATGCACAAATGTTAATTACAGTCATTATGACTTTTATCATGAACTGCGTATTGATGGAGTTAACAACGCCGTTGGCAGCTATTTACATGAGTTATATAGATCTACTCTTGTTATTACTGTTGAATAAAACGGAATGACGATGTTTTGGCTCTGTTCGCTATCATCAAATAATTCTGTCCCTTTGTGTCTGAGTACATCTAGAATTGTCTCCCAAGAAAAAGTTCCAGAGAGACAATTCTATATGTGTCCCAAAATTATACCGAACAAAACTAAAACCACATAAATTTGTGTATTCAACAGGAATTAGAGTAAAGTCTCCATGATGTAAGCCATTTGATGACTGCGCGCAATATTTTGTGTTGTTTCTAGCATCTTAGTCGTAGATTTTTAGAAACATTGATATCTTTGGTTGAAGTTGCAGATGACGTTCATTGTCTGGTGCGGAGCTTCCAAGAGGTTATTTCACTCGCCTTCCAATTTCGATAAATATCTAACACCTTCAATGTCATGTGATCACGTTTTATCCAATCAAAACATTCTAATGCAAAATGAGCTATAATGATTCTAGATACTGTAGTATAAATTATCAATGCACATTTATAAGGAGAGTAGAATAAAACGACGTATTGAGGTTAGACTGACTGGCTAAAACACTGATTAGCTTTTCACAAAATGGATGATCTTAATTTAAGAGGAATTTCGCAGACAAACTCCATTTATAAAAAAAAAAATGTATTCGTTGAAAAAATATACTCACGAATATATATTGGGTCGGGTATGAAGTTGAATACTGGGTCGTTTGAATCAAAGAAGAAAATCAATCTCACTTCTGTCAGCCATTTAGCTTGTTACACAATGTTACGATTAGTCAAATAACGCCCCGTACAAAGTTTAATTTTTAACAGTCGTTATCATTTTGTGAAAATCCCCTGATCAATTCAACGGTGAAAACCCTTTCTAGCTTAATATGTGTATCTATGGGCTAATAATATATCTGTTGTAGGTCATTTTGGTATTCTACAAATTACATCACATACTCAGTATCTTGATACTATTACATGTTGAATCTTCTTATGTGTATATTTCTTGCGTTAGTTGCTTTATTTAAAGGCCCTCTGCCTTTCAGAAACGTTTTTTTAACATGGGAATGTAAGTCAAGATTGATGATTTTATGCAGTCGTAAATATTTTTGTTATGCCATTAATTAACCATCACCTTCTAAACAATTTAATTTAAATAAATCAATTGCTCAATTTCATAACGCGGGTCCTCTTATGTTCCCGCCGTCGTCTTAATTACCGCGTGTTAGTTTAACATCACTAAGCAAGACTGCAAAACAGCGAAATGGAATCTTGCATCTATTTGTTGTTATAACCTCATTTTTGAGGTCATCGATATCTAATTCCTGGTTATTATTGTTTTTAAGAACTTAAATTTCTTTCGGAAAGGTAATGGGCAATGGTTGGATTTATCTAGAAGGATGCTTAAAGGTCGCCTGTTGTCAGTATAATGTGACCGAGTGGGGTGTATTGCTTTTGGTTTTCGACGGCATGCTTCAGTGATATAGCATTATACAGGAGGCAAGAATTCCACTATACATGAAAACACAATACAATTATACAAGGGCTCCCTCAATACGAAGTTAGTACTCCACACACACAAGACACCACTTAAATAGTAGACCGTCCTTCAGTGACATTGGTTGTTAATGGGACCGCATAATCAACCTAGAAAGCCCCACGTAGACAAAAGATTTCATAGAAAGGTGAATGTTTCGGGCCTGCTGATTGGGTATTCAGGGCGCATAAGTTTCAAATGTTTAATCTGTGGGTTGGGCAATACATATAGATATAAAATATGTAAAGGAATTTTAAAATAATTTTATAAAAGTTTTGGTCGATTTTTGGTGCGGAATTCAACATAAGATGCGGTCCCTCATAGACGTTTAGCAATTTGGTAGATTTTTTTATTAACAGGTATGTGAGATGACCTTCAAAATTAGTGACGGGTGACCAGAATTGAAAACATTTTTTTAACCTGGACTGTGGCAATCGTTAACATTGTCGTCTAAGAGAAATCATTTAGATCTGCACTCTCTATAATGGGGCGTTCATATAATAAACCAAGCCAATCAATTTCAAATCGAAGAGAGCGCCCTGTCGGCAATCTAATCGACTGCTCGATCCAAAAATACCATAGACACAACTAGTGTCCAAGGGGAAACAACATATGGAATTTTAGAAAGACCTCTTCTTAACATTATGAGAAGTAGCCGTAAAACAGATGTGTTTGCTTGAATTCATTAACGTAATATTAATAGTCCGGATCATGTCAGGGCGGCTTTCCATGTATGGGATGTGCTGCGTGTGCGCGGTACGTGTTTTGGGGACTGCGGAATATTCGTGTGGTGTCGGATATTTGTGTGATGTCGCAGATATCTGCAAGCAATCGCGATTATTGTGCAACTATGATGACCAAATTGCCATTTCCACATAACAATATATCTCCAACTTTTTATGATATAACATTGAAACTCAACTTCTGTAGATATTGATCGAATTTAAAGTATATACGTGCTGAAAATAAAGAAAAAGGCTCTGAAAACACATAAAGTTACGGTGAAAGGAAGATTGTCCTATTAGGTCCACTGGTGGCCTTGACTGATCAGCATTATTTTTGTTTACAGATACCCGGGGGTTAGCACAGCATGATATGGCATTTGATTAAGGTCAAGACTGAGTTCTTCAGACTTATGGGGGAGGGGTAAACATGATGGTCAATTTTCTGTAAGGTCCAGATTTGCTAGAACGAAATTATATTTTGAATGATTTTTGCGAAAATTGATATGCTTTGATATGTCAAAAATAAACCAAATTGTAAAATATAACTTACTGTCAGCGTATAGGTCACAGTGACCTAATTCTGTAAAATGCCAATTATCAGAGATAAAAGGTCTATGTGGTGTTCTAAAACCAAAGACAAAATGTCTATATCATGAGCTTATATATTCCAGTGATATGTAATGTGAATGGTGAGGGGACCGGAATTTATTTATTTAATCTTTTAAAACAAATAAGTGTATTTGCATAGGATGTTCACTAGGGTGAATACAATAGAGTTTGACATTCACAAGTTGTGGACATTGTTACTTAGGTATTGAAATATTGATAGACTATACAAATGATGCTTTGTATCATTGTTTAGGTTACAAACTGACCTCAAATTTCATTAAAGCAAAACTAATCATAATTTGAGCCCAGTTTGCTCATACTTCTGAACATTATTCCTTTACGGAAAACGAACGAATCGTCATATTTGTAGTGCTATATATCCGCTCCGCCATTTCGTATTTTATTAACTTGAAATGAACACACTGTTGTAGACAATGTTTGATAGATATATATGTTAACATATATAATGTATAATGTGTGAAAATTCACCACTCTACATCAAATTATGAGGCGCTGAGAGTTCACAAGCTATGGTACAATTTATAATTGATGAAAAAAGCAAGGTTTTGTATTTCCGCCATTTTGGATATTAAGATAATCATTTTTACTGTGAAATATGTAAAGTTATGGTATAATTTTTGTGTATTGTACCTCAATACCTCGTTTTATTCCACTCTCTTTATACGTATACCTAAATAGTTTACACTACATCATCATGGTATACAACACAATTATGGCCCTCTATGGAGGGATACCACTAGAATTATTATACCTCACTTTCATTTAGAATGACCCGATTAGATTAAATGTGATCACGTGATATTGAATAGGTTTGATGTATCAATGGAATACGATGGTGGGGGAAATAACCCCCGAGGGAGCTAGCCGCTTGGACGCTCCGCACGTGTCCGGATGTGGACGTCATCTGTAACCCCAACCAAAATGGCTATGATGTTTCTAAAATTCTTAACAACAAAGATGCACAAATGTTCATTACAGTCATTATGACTTTTATCATGAACTGCGTACTGATGGAGTTAACAAACGTCGTTGGCAGCTATTTACATGAGTTATATAGATTTACTCTTGTTATTACTGTTGAATAAAACGGAATGACGATGTTTTGGCTCTGTTCGCTATCATCAAATAATTCTGTCCCTTTGTGTCTGAGTGCATCTAGAATTGTCTCCCAAGAAAAAGTTCCAGAGAGACAATTCTATATGTGTCCCAAAATTATACTGAAACAAAACTAAAACCACATAAATTTGTGTATTCAACAGGAATTAAAGTAAAGTCTCCATGATGTAAGCCATTTGATGACTGCGCGCAATATTTTGTGTTGTGTCTAGCATCTTAGTCGTTAGATTTTAGAAACATTGATTGATCTTTGGTTGAAGTTGCAGATGACGTTCATTGTCTGGTGCGGAAGCTACCAGAGGTTATTTCCACTCGCCTTCCAATTTCGATAAATATCTAACACCTTCAATGTCATGTGATCACGTTTTATCCAATCAAAACATTCTAATGCAAAATGAGCTATAATGATTCTAAATACTGTAGTATAAATTATCAATGCACATTTATAAGGAGAGTAGTATAATAAAACGACGTATTGAGGTTAGATTGAGAAAACACTGATTAGCTTTTCACAATCTGATTGAAATACAGATCCTTATAACCACTCTGTTCAATAGAGGATATGAGAAAAATCCGATTAAGGGTCATGTCGGATGACCTGATAACCAACGTGTAATTCAGATCAGATGCATTTTCTGCACGTTGCTCTGTCAATTGATAATGCCATTTCGCCCCTGCATACAAATTCGATTAGCTTTATTGTGCTCTATCACTGGGCGAGATGGCGGAAAATACGTTGAACGGAAATAATTTTTTGTTGTGGTGTACAGATTTTTTTGACTATTTGGCAACGTCATGATATTCACTGTCGAAAATTTATTGCTTTTGCCAGCAGCAATTTGATTGGCCGTTTACAAAGGTCATCTGGACATGACCCCTAATAAGATTTTCTCAGATCCTCTTATCTAACGTAGGACCATAATGTCTAATGTCAGGACCATGTCAGGATCATTTTCAATTTCTTTCAAACAAGAGGCCCAAGGGCCTTAACATATAGGAAATTAATTAGATATAGTGTCATGGTAGCCATCTTCGATTTGGGATCAACCAGTCATGTAACAATACTTTGTTGGGACCATGTCAGGATCATTTCATGCAAGTTTCAGCCAATTCGCACCGGTAGAACTTGAGAAGAAATTCAAAATGTGTTTTCAAGATGGCGGCCATCTTGGATTTCAGATCGACCCGAATAATAACAATACTTTGTCGGGACCAAGTCTGTATCATTTCATGCAAGTTTCAGCCAAATCGCACCGGTAGAACTTGAGAAGAAATTCAAAATGTGTTTTCAAGATGGCGGCCATCTTGGATTTCAGATCGACCCGAAAAATAACAATACTTTGTCGGGACCAAGTCTGGATAATTTCATGCAAGTTTCAGCCAAATCGCACCGGTAGAACTTGAGAAGAAATTCAAAATGTGTTTTCAAGATGGCGGCCATCTTGGATTTCAGATCGACCCGAAAAATAACAATACTTTGTCGGGACCAAGCCTGGATCATTTCATGCAAGTTTCAGCCAAATCGCACCGGTAGAACTTGAGAAGAAGTTCAAAATGTGTTTTCAAGATGGCGGCTGTGGCGGCCATCTTGGATTTCAGATCGACCAGAAAAATAACAACACTTTGTCGAGATCATGTTAGGATCGTTTCATGCAAGTTTCAGCCAAATCACACTGGTAGAACTTGAGGAATTCAAAATGTGTTTTCAAGATGGCGGCTGTGGCGACCATCTTAGATTTCGGATCGACGCGAAAAATAACAACACTTTGTCGAGACCATGTAAGGATCATTTCATGCAAGTTTCAGCCAAATCGCACCGGTAGAACTTGAGAAGAAGTTCAAAATGTTTTTTCAAGATGGCGGCTGTGGCGGCCATCTTGGATTTTGGATCGACCTGAAAAATAAGAACACTTTGTCGGGACCATGTAAGGATCATTTCATGTAAGTTTCAGCCAAATCGCACCGGTAGAACTTGAGAAGAAGTTCAAAATGTGGTTTCAAGGTGGCATCTTGGATTTCAGATCGACCCGAAAAATAACAACACTTTGTCGCAATCTGATTGAAATACAGATCCTTATAACCACTCCATTCAATAGAGGATCTGAGAAAATCCGATTAAGGGTCATGGTCGGATGACCTTTATACCACGTGTACTTCAAATCAAATGCATTTTCTGCACGTTGTTCTGTCAATTAACAACGCCATTTCGCCCCAACATACAGATACGATTAGCTTTATTGTGATCTTTGGGCGAGATGACTACGTACACGGAAATAATTCTGACAGATTTTCAAACTAATTCGTCCCCTAAAATTCACTGTCAAAATTTTGCCAGCAGCAATTTGATTGGCCATTTACAAAGGTCACCTGGACATGACCCCTGATGGGATTTTCTCAGATCCTCTTATCTAACGTAGTGATAATAAGGATCTGTATTTTAATCAGATTGACTTTGTCGGGACTATGTCAGGATCATTTCATGCAAGTTTCAGCCAAATCGCACCGGTAGAACTTAAGAAGACGCTCAAAATGTGTTTTCAAGATGGCGGTTGTGGCGGCCATCTTGGATTTCGGATCGACCCGAAAAATAACAACACTTTGTCGGGACCATGTCAGGATCATTTTATGCACGTTTCAGCAATATCGCACCAGTAGAACTCGAGAAGAAGTTCAAAATGTGTTTTCAAGATGGCGGCTGTGGCGGCCATCTTGGACTTCGGATCGACCCGAAAAATAACAACACTTTGTCGAGACCATGTCAGGATCATTTTATGCACGTTTCAGCCAAATCGCACTGGTAGAACTTGAGAAGAAGTTCAAAATGTGTTTTCAAGATGGCGGCTCTGGCGGCCATCTTGGATTTCAGATCGACCCGAAAAATAAGAACACTTTGTCGGGACCATGTCAGGATCATTTCATGTAAGTTTCAGCTAAATCGCACTGGTAGAACTTGAGAAGAACTTCAAAATGTGAAAAGTTAACGCACGGCGGACGGCGCACGGCGGACGACGACCGACGAAACATGACGACTATAGGTCATTCTGACCAAAAAATAAATGTGTATTCGTTGAAAAATATACTCACGAATATATATTGGGTCGGGTATGAAGTTGAATACTAGGTTGTTTAAATCAATGAAGAAAATCAATCTCACTTGTGTCAGCCGTTTAGCTTGTTACACAATGTTACGATTAGTCAAATAACGCCCCGTACAAAGTTTAATCTTTAACAGTCGTTATCATTTTTTGAAAATCCCCTGATCAAGTCAACGGTGTAAACCCTTTCTAGCTTGATATGTGTATCTATGGGCTAATAATATATCTGTTGTAGGTCATTTTGGTATTCTACAAATTACATCACATACTCAGTATCTTGATACTATTACATGTTGAATCTTCTTATGTGTATATTTCTTGCGTTAGTTGCTTTATTTAAAGGCCCTCTGCCTTTCAGAAACGTTTTTTTAACATGGGAATGTAAGTCAAGATTGATGATTTTATGCAGTCGTAAATATTTTTGTTATGCCATTAATTAACCATCACCTTCTAAACAATTTAATTTAAATAAATCAATTGCTCAATTTCATAACGCGGGTCCTCTTATGTTCCCGCCGTCGTCTTAATTACCGCGTGTTAGTTTAACATCACTAAGCAAGACTGCAAAACAGCGAAATGGAATCTTGCATCTATTTGTTGTTATAACCTCATTTTTGAGGTCATCGATATCTAATTCCTGGTTATTATTGTTTTTAAGAACTTAAATTTCTTTTGGAAAGGTAATAGGCATTGGGTGGATTTATCTAGAAGGATGGCCCTGCAGGTAGGGCGTTAGAATTGTACCTGCTGCCCCTATTTAGGATCTTATCTTTTCTTTCTTCCTAAATTACTTCATTCTTCCTAACTTTTCTCTTCTTTCTGACTGACTTTGTCTTTCCTAATGCCTCCCTTGGCACCGCCTCACTTTTGGCCTTGAGTTGAGCGTTCGCCCCTGTGAGGAAGGCTCTGGGTTCTGTTCCCTGGCCGAGACACACCAAAGTCTATAAAAGGGGTAGTTTCTGCTCCTGCTTAGCGCTCAGCATAACGGGAGTGGGACGACTGGTTCGCCCGTTGTCAGTATAATGTGACCGGGTGGGTTGTGTTGCTTTGTGTCTTCGGCGGCATGCTTCAGTGATATAGCACTTTAAAAAGGGCAATAGCTCCACTATACAAGAAGACACAACATGAATATACCACAGTCTCCCAAAACACTCACCTCGCACTACATACACGAAACACACCGCATACGTGTGAGGCCGTCCTTACATGACCATAGCTGTTAATAGGACGTTAATCAATCAAACAAACAAACAAATGTTTAAAGGTCGCCCTTTGTCAATATAATGTGACCGAGTGGGGTGCATTGCTTCGGGTTTTCGGCGGAATGCTACAGTGATATAGCATTATACAGAGGGAAAAAATTCCACCATACACAATATGAATACAGGGTCTCCCCAAAATACGAAATTAGTACTCCACTCAAGACATCACATACATGGGAAACCTCCTTCAATGACACTGGTTGGTAATGGGACGCAGAATCAAACCAAAAATAGATTTCTAGAAATCCCCATATGGACAAAAAATTTCATAGCCAAGTGAAGGATTCGGAGCCTGCTGATTGGGTATTCAAGGCGCATCTGTTTCAGATGTTTAATCTGTGGGTTGAGCATGACATTAAGATGTAAAATATGTAAGAAAGTTTTTAAATTCTGTCAAGTCTGTTTCTGACAGAGAAAGGCTATTAATATTGTAATTTTATTGAATATAATTGGTCATTTATTTAAATTCAACATAATAAAGTGCTACACTCGCGCTAACATAGAAATTTAGCAGAAAGTTAGGATACTGATTTGTTTTTTATTCACAGGTATGTAGATATGACTGGTACATCAAATAGAAGCAATTAGTACGTTAAGGCGACGGGAAATTGTCAACCTTTAGGGCACCTACGTGAAGGGGCCTTTACGTTTCATCAAATCTAATGGTACTTATCTCTATGAATTCATTTATCAATCAAAGATATTGTGAATATGATACACAAGGCTACGATCTCAAATACTAATTTATAGCACCATCATTAATAATAGACAAGAAGAATGACAACCCGCTTCTACACTAAGTAAATAGATTATGGTGATCTGCATTGCTTACATGTTAATTAATCCTCATCTATAGGAGTTAAGGCGGTATTTACAGGAGCAAAAGTCAATCAACAATGGCCAAAAAGAAAACACATGAGTAATATTATTTCCCAGCCTAGTGTCTCTTAAGTTGTATCAAGAATTACATTATTCATAAACCACCTGCATTGCGTAGGTAGGGGCGAGTTACGAAAATATACCTCGTCTGTTCCTGATATTGCCTGGTCTATATAAAGATGACTCAATTAGGTGATCTCTCACCATTTCTCATTAACTCACGCTCTTGACCACTAATGGTTTGACATACACATTTGTACTTTTGATGTTGCGAGCTTGAGCCTGCCGGCTCGTAGTGAAATGGATATGAGGATTCTGTCTCCTGGTTGATTATAACATACGCTATCATTGTCAGATAACCTGTGGATAGTTGTTCGTCTTGCAGCTAAACGAGGACCATAAAGTGAATGGGGTAACAATTTGGTATAGTACATTACTAATATCAAGCTCACTCATATAAACAAGATGTGGCGTGTTTTTCAAATTGCATGCATATCCGTGGAATAGTACTTAAAGGAAATTCGAAAGAGTATTAGACATTATTTTTTTACCTGTTACTAGTATATATCCCATGGTCCAGCTACCAGATTTCAAGGATCAAAATTCAATACTCCAAAGTTCAAAATATGATATAATTAGCGAGAACATAGAATTGAGTGCGGGAATATACTGCGCAAGTGTCACACACAATATTTAAATGTTCAAATACGTTTCACTCACTCGAATGGTATGGGAGTCACAGCAATTTATTTCTATGAATATTTTTTGTATAACAATCACATTAATTGCAGGTAAATTATCTAAATCGCATAAGCTTTATACGTACAATTTCATTCGACTGCTCTCATCTGGGTTTAGTACACTCTCATAAACAAATGCAAGGAGCAGCAATATGTATAATCTGTTATATTTAATACATTTTCTCCTTAAACAATAAAAATCATCAAAAGTCGAGCGATACCAATAATTTCCACTGTGTATATATTGTCCCGCGTGAAAAATTATACAGTCTTTCAATGTTGATGCCAAAGTCACAACATGCCATTCATAAAAGAGCGCCCCTTTTGACTGACCCCCCAGCGTTCTCCCGAGAATCCCGTCATCCGCCCTTTTTTTCATGACGTCGACAAAAAATCGTTCTCGTATTTTCAGTTATTTGATTTAGTCTCGGCGTTTCCCCAGTTACTTCGTCGTCCAACCGAGAGATCCGGACTGAAAAGCGAGGATCCATGCCGAAACGAGGGCGGCGGAGAGTCCCTGGAGGGACTATGCAGAGATCTATTATTTTATTCATGTCAAATAGGTAACAATAATACATTCAAAAAAATAAATGTGTTTATATGTAATGTCTCCGAGATTGTCTCGAAACATGTGTTATTTGTTAAAGATTGGCACATGATTGTTAGGTGGAAATGTCCAAGATAGTCCACCAATGTTTTACACGGAAAATCATACGCACACGGTACGAATTGGGTCCGGCAACGTTCTGCACTCAAGTTCAATATTAAATTCAATAGAATACAATAATGAGTTACAACCCGCTTGTTTATGTTTGTTTGAGTATTTGTCATAAATGTTGTACATTGTATATTATCTTCTAGTATATCTTAGCCAACTTGTCACCATTAAGAAGATAAGAGTTAGATATCGCCTACTGTCCACCTAACTTTTGGAACTGCTAAATGATTACTATATGTCAATAAAAATGTGTTAACAATTGAACATAGCATTTACAATGGATGACACAATACGTATATATAGCATTCTCTAATAAACAAATTTTTCATGGTGACACTGCAACAAACTGCTTACATGGGGGGTGCGGTGGGGGGGGGGGGTCCTGGCTGATTAATGCCGGCTCAGGAGCCACGAAGTCGTTAGTTGACTATAACAATGGACTGCAGCCCGAACTGGGGCAAAATTGTTATGCTTTTGAAAATGACCTCATCAGTGTGTGCGGAAAATAAGAGTTTATATAGGATATGGATAAAACGCACATATCAAGATAAATGATACATAAGCAGGGAAGTCATAGTGGGCCCTAGTACATGAAGTTGATTATTATCTTAAACATAGAAATCAAAAAAGCCTTTAAATTATCTCATTCTATCGAACAAAAAAAAATGAATATGTCCAAAGAACCTGATGAGCAGCTCACCTAGTGAACAGAACTATGTATGTCTCAAGCTTTCACTATTATGTGCTTTCCTAATAAAATAATGACTGTATGGTAGCCTTTCTTAGCTTTTGGGGAAGCTAGGATACTTGTTAAAACTTACTAAATATGTGATCACATAGCCGTTAAAACTAACTATGTGGGGTTAGAATTGTTAGTCTCAGGTCGATCGAGGATGTATAGTACATGTACATGTGGAATGACGAATTTTATTTCGATTATTTTGGAAATAACTACACCAAACCAAACATACTATCGTCTACATAAATATGGTCAATAGTACTGCACTCCAATATGGGTTCCATATTAATAGATGATCGCCCAACTCTACACAACCGTAACTAATTATCAGATCCCTGTTTAGATCAAATGAAGAAGGAGACGTGATCAATAGGAAAATAACCAGTGATAGGCTACAGTGGTGGCTGGGACAGGACGTCTATCGAATACTGAAATACCGGGTGATTGCAACTCACTAATGCTAAAGACATCGACATATCAGAGGTAAAATGAAAACCTCACATTCCTTATCATAGAATACATGTAGAAAATCTAATATAGTAACATAATAATAATACATTTCGAATACCGTTCAATTGAACAGGTAACGACACGAATTATTATATACATGTATCAGTACACCTGGTGTAGTCATAGTTCAAAGTGATGATAGACTCAGTATCTAATGCCACAAGTTTCCGATAATACTGATCATCGAATACACTATATAAACAACTAAGCAAACACACACCGGGACAGGAAAATAGTTATTCTGAGAAACGGCCATGTCATTCCAGGTAAAACTAGGTCAAGGGAAACATTGATTTATTAACAGTTCAGTCGTTCTATACTACTAACCTTAGGGATATTCAAATTGTATGTTCAGGTAAGAGATTATTTTCCAATGTTTTATGACCTAAAGAAAAATATGATAGGACATAGATCTATAACTTCTGTTAAGGATTTTGGATAATCCAAATATCGGAAGTGCATCCACCATTCTCTTCCGTACTCGCAGTACCTCTATATGGACACACGCGTCAGAAATATATGCCCGAACGATGTGGACTTGTTTTCCTGAAATGTACATTTTTTCACATACTTTTTCAAAATTTATATTTGCAAGCTTACAAAATGTCTTCATGTAGACACAATTTATTTAATTAAAAAGTTGTATTTAAATTTGTTAATGATTATTTAAGATACATTAAAATATTTGAAAGGATATAGGGTATAATAACGATAGATACATGCAGTGCAGTATTTATCTAACGGTTTATAACTTTTGCGACTCTACAAAGAGTTATCAATCAGTCGTTATTCATTCCGATATTAAAATCAAATGCCGTTTCGGAAAGATAGTGGGCCTTTATAGAGTATCAGAATTTTTAAAAACCAAACAGTTCCGTAAAACTAATTCTTTTATACTCATTTATTTTAACCATTGTTCTATTTTACGGCATTTTTTGCAGTAAATGTAGTTCTGCAACTTCGTGCAGAAACTTGTCCTTTTAATAAAAGCACGAAACTATTAAAAAGCACGGAAACTTGACAATAGAAAAAAGTAGCTCACGATTCACATTTTTTATTTTTTTTTTATGAGACGAAATTAAATAATATTTTAACGATTAACCATTGTTGTTTTTCAGGAATGTTGATCTTGATGTACAAACACATCGTCCTTTTATTGAAAAAATCAAACAACAAATATCTGTCATTAAGCCATTTATATTTTCAAATAAGTAACAGTATAAAATCAGTTGGCAATGTTTTGCAAATAAATAGAAATAAAAATATATTCAAATTTCCGATGGAAAAAACCATTTCATTCGGTGTATATGCCAATTCACACCCTGATTAACATATTCTTGGCCATTTTAGCTGTTAAAAAATACCATTTTTATGATTATTTTATTAAACATATCTATCAAATTTGTTTAGAATACAACATGAATCATTTTTTTAAATTCAATTGACAAGATTCACTTAGAAATTAATTTAAACCAGAATCCGTTCAAAGCAATAATTTCTATAGGAAAAAAAATCACATGCCAAGATGTCACATATGTAAGAACAACTAAGCAAACACACTGGGACAGAAAATAGGTATTCTGAGAAATAAGGATTTTTGTCTTGCAGATTTATGGACTTTGTCATTTTTGGTATTCATACGAATTTCCGATTTTTTTATACTGAATAACGTATGCATATTCATACTGATTTTAGTACAAATGATAAAAACTTGAATTAAGTACAAAACATCCGTAAAAATATAACATAGATGAAAGCATTTGTTTGTCATTTTTTCGAAATATTGGCTGACGAAATAGGTTTTCTGTTCAATATCTAGATATGAAACATATCAAATCGGTACCAGCAGCCGACCTGACAGTTGAATATTTCGGTGTTTTTTTCTTGTAAATGTATTACCAGTCATGCATAAATATAAAAAATTATGTATTGTTCAGGGTTAGATATTATATTTTTTTACATCTAAAAAGACACAAAAGGTAATACTCGCAAAAAGGTTTTCAGCTTGTTTGCATCCTCCTTTATTTCATCAATAAACTAAAATAATGTATCCTTTCAACTTATTTATACTAACCAAAAGTTCGCCTTACTATACATCAAATCCATATTTGAAGTATTGCAAATATAGCAGATATTTTACTTAAAAAGTTATCAAACGTGTGCATTTCTTTATTTTTATTAATTTCCTTTTGTTGTTGAAAAAACGACTCTTGAAACATTGGAGTTTTAGCTACTTCTTTCGTGTTAGAACAATTTTTGCTGGACTTATTAGGCGAAACATTAAGATAATCGACATAGCTTTAGGTAATGTTAAAATGTGTTTGAAAGGAGTTAAGTTGTTTTTATTTAATTATTTATCTATTTGTTCAAAAATTTTAATTCACAACCTTTTATATAATTGTTTAATTTTTAGCACTCGTGTCAAATTGAACTTGTTTTCCCAGAAATATCTATTTTCAATAGTAAACGGATTATAAGTAAAACTTATATCTGATCACATTTGAGTGTAAAATATTTATAATGGATATAAAATATCAGGAAATTGGTATGATCGGCCAACTGATAAAATTCCTACTTATTAGGATCTTGTGAATGAATCAACATATATGCAAATGATACCAGACAAATGATAATTAATGAAATGTTGTCCGTATCTGAACAGGGTTTAAATGTTGATATTACCATTTTCAAAACATGCTTCGTCATTTTTATTGATCTATATTCTTCATTCAATTAGTAACTTTTTTCCCATTTCAGCTTATAGGTACTATAATGAGGCTAAACTACGCATAGTTAATTTGTACCCCCAGTGTTAAAAATACACTATTAAAGCAGCATTTTGAGCAAATTTCCCTATTTTCCCGATATTTCCCAGAACAATGATTTTCTTAACGTATATATCTTCTGTTATTACTACTAAGGATAACTACTAATAAAAAGCAAAAACATTTTCTGTTACAATTATTTCTGAATTAGGTCTATATTTTCACTATCTTGACTGGAGTATTATGTCCATCTATATAGTATTTGTTTCTACTTTAACTTGATGTGACCCAGTCTCTCGGACCCATGTGATCAGTTATTGTCGTAATGTGCTGAAGAACACTATTAAAATATTTTAATAGTCTCATGAGCAATTTAAAATCATTTATGCTTAAAATTGTTTGTGTATGCAAACTACGGTAATCCGTAAGGATGACAAAACAGTTACATTGTACTTAAGTAAAGCAGTTGCCAAACGAGTAAAATGACAAAACACGTTGGCAAGTGCTTTTTACTAAAGCAGTTGCCATGACAATCACCACAAATGTGTGTACAACTACAGTTTAGTAAAGCAGTTGCCATGTCGGCTGATATTGACCATCGTATTTGGGAGCCCCGAAGGCAAAATATGTCGGTATTTTTGAGGGTCGGGGGTCCTTACGGGAAAAAATATACGATTTAGAATGACAGGGATGAGTTTTACGATGCATTTTGTTTAATTTGCGAGCGCCGAAGGCGCGAGATTTTGGTGTTTTGGGGCTTCTGGGGGTCTCCCCCGGAATTTTTTGTTTACAATTTAGAATGGCTGAGATGAGTTTTACGATGCATTTTAATGAATTTTCGGGCACCGAGGCGTGCAATTTTGTTGTTTGGGGGTCCTGGGTTTTCTCCCAGGAAAACAAATTAGGATTTAGAATGGCTGAGATGAGTTTTATGATGCATTTTGTTGAATTTGTGAGCGCCGAAGGCGCGAGATTTTGGTGTTTGGGGGCTTCTGGGGGTCTCCCCCGGATTTTTTTTTTTTTTTACAATTTAGAATGGCTGAGATGAGTTTTACGATGCATTTTGATGAATTTTCGGGCACTGAGGCGTGCAATTTTGTTGTCTGGGGGTCCTGGGTTTTCTCCCAGGAAAACAAATTAGGATTTAGAATGGCTGAGATGAGTTTTATGATGCATTTTGTTGAATTTGTGAGCGCCGAAGGCGCGAGATTTTGATGGTTGGGGGGTCCGGGGGTCTCCCCCGAGAAAAAAATATTACGATTTGGAATGGCTGAGATGAGTTTTACAATGTCTTTTGATGATTTTAAAGCGTTCTTAACACGGTAATTTTTCGATTTAAAGTTACCTGCATTGAGAAATGATAATTGTGAGTGTCGTCATGCTATTATGAAACCCAGCTCGATCTGAACATACCGGATTCACACCATCGGCACATTGTTGTGTAACTCAAAATAATAACGAATTGATTGTCTTGCTAAGCCATATAAACAAATTAATATCTTAAGAAGCATTTTTTTAATAGTATAATCCCTTGATGGACATTTTTAGTCTAGTTCGTGTGTATTGAATTTTCATTTTTAAAGGTTCCAACATTACATGCTTGAACATTTTAGGAAACCCGCCGCGCAGCGGAAAATTTTCTAAAATGAAGTACAAAAATGTGCAGGAGGACCTTTTTTCTTTCAAATGTGTATTTTTAGAACATTTCACTCGGCGAAAATGGGGGCCAAAAATACATGTTTGCCCCCTCCCCCGTCCTGGAGAACGAGGGGGGGGGCAATTGCCCACCCACCCCCCACCCCGCTTCCTACGCCCCTGCTAAGCTATTACATGACGTCTATCGCATACTGAAAACGTATTTGCTAAAGACAGCAGCAGATCAGAGGTAAAACGAAAACCTCACAATCCTCATCATAGAATGCCTATGGAAAATCTAATTAGTAACATAATAATAATACATTTCGAACCGTTCAATTGAACAGGTAACGACACGAATTTTTATGTATCAGTACATATGGTGTAGTCATAGTTCAAAGTGAGATAGACTCAGTATCTAATGCCACAAGTTCACAATAAGACTGATCATCGAATACATTATATAAACAACTAAGCAAACACACCGGGACAGAAAATAGTTATTCTGAGAAACGGCCATGTCATTCCAGGTAAAACTAGGTCAAGGGAACATGATTTATTAACAGTTCAGTCGTTCTAACTACTAACCTTAGGATATTCAAATTGTATGTTCAGGTAAGAGATTATTTTCCAATGTTTTATGACCTAAAGAAAAATGTGATAGGACATATATCTATAACTTCTGTTAAAGGATTTTGGACAATCCAAGTGTATCCCCCATTCTCTTCCATACTCGCAGTACCTTATATAGACGCACGCGTCAGAAATACATGTATATGCCGAACGATGTGGACTTATTCTCCTGAAATGTACATTTTTTCACATAATTAATTAAACAGTTGTATTTAATGTGTTTATGATTATTTAAGATACATTAATGTTTGAAAGGATATAGGGTATAATGACGATAGATACATGTAGAATTTACCTAACGCTTATAACTCTTTATCAATTTCGTTTTACATTACCATATTAAAAGTCGTTTCAGAAAGGTAGTGGGCCGTTAAAGAGTATCAGTATTCTAAAAACCAAACAATGCCGTAAACTAATTCCTTTTATACTCTCTAATTTTAACCATTGTCCTATGGTACAGCATTTTTAGGTCATCTGACCCGACGGGTCAGAATGACCTATAGCCATCATGCTTCGTCCGTCGTCCTGCGCCGTCAACAACCTGTTGTTATAAGCATGCTATAGTAGTACGTTTTCGTCAACAAAATTTGTACGTACATACTTTGTTGGCGAAAACCTGTTGTAATGATACTAGTAGATTTGTCTGTACTCGAAATGTGTACATGACAAAAACGTGTAGTTTGGAAATCTACTGGATCCGTATACCAATTAACATTCCTTTTCTTCTGTGATTGATTCTTACACGGTCATATAGTAACTTTACCTGATAAGGGCATGGTATCAAAGCAAAACACGATGTATACATTTACTGCAATGGGTCATGATATACAACGTTTAAGACGTTCTCAGTAATAACCCATTTAGACGTATTATAGTTCTATTCTTATAACAATATGGGTCAAGATTAATTCGAGCCCCCCCTTTTTTCCTCCCTGATTTACAGGCAAAAAAGCCTATTAATATGGGCAGGTTTACTACTATGAGAAGTATGTCTTGTTTTTCCCATACGAATATGGCGGTTTCGCAGTTGCAGGTAATTAACTTTGAATGAATATGTAATTGATAATGTGGTAACTATAGCTATCAGGGTTACCTTCAGAATTAGGTTTAAATATGTATTAAACCTGATGCATTTGAAAACAACAATATGATGAAAGGAAACTGTTTTGGTCTTTCAAAGCCTTTATCGGGTAAAGTCAGCATATGACCGTGTAACGATCAATCACAGAACAAAGGAATGTTAATTGGTATACGGATTCAGTAGATTTCTAAACTACACGTTTTTGTCATGTACACATTTCGTGTACAGCCAAATCTACTACTATCATAACAATAGGTTTTCGTCAACAAAATATGTACATGTACGTACAAATTTAGTTGACGAAAACGTACTACTATAGCATGCTTATAACAACAGGTTTTTGGCACAAAATTTGTACGTACATATTTTGCTGACGAAAACGTGTTACTAGTAACACAATTCTGTCAGCCGTTTTCGGCCATCGTACTGAGATGATCCCGACAAAGTGTTGTTATTTTTTCGGGTCGATCCGAAATCCAAGATGGCCGCCACAGCCGCCATCTTGAAAACACATTTTGAACTTCTTCTCAAGTTCTACGGGTGCGATTTGGCTGAAACTTACATGAAATGATCCTGACATGGTTCCGACAAAGTGTTGTTATTTTTCGGGTCGATGTGAAATCCAAGATGGCCGCCACAGTCACCATCTTGAAAACACATTTTGAACTTCTCAAGTTCTACTGGTGCGATTTGGCCTAAACTTGCATGAAATGATCCTGACATGGTCCCGACAATGTGTTGTTATTTTTCGGGTCGATCCGAAATCCAAGATGGCCGTCACAGACGCCATCTTGAAAACACATTTTGAACTTCTTCTCAAGTTCTAGCGGTGGGATTTGGCTGAACCTTGCATGAAATGATCCTGACATGGTCCCGACAAAGTATTATTGCATGTCTGGTTGATCCCAAATCGAAGATGACTATCATGATACTATATCTAATTAATTGCCTATGTGTTAAGGCCCTTGGGCCTCTTGTTTGAAATAAAAAATTGTTGAAAGAAATTGAAAATGATCCTGACATGATCCTAACAAAGTGACACCATATATAATTAATTTTACTACTGTCAAGGTAGTAAGATGACCGTTAAGACCCTTTGGGCCTCTTGTTTGCAGTAAATATAACCCCGCCCATTTGTACAGAAGCTTGGAACAAGTAAAGAACCAAATAGCTCACGATTCACATTTTTTTGAAATTTTTACGAGACGAAATTAAATATCATATTAACGATTAACAATTGCTGTTTTGATGAATGTTTGTCCTGATGAACAAACACATTGTCCTCTCATTGAAAAAAAAAAGATTTTCAAACAACTTATACCTGTCATTCAAAATTTGGCCTTTTAATAAAAGCACGAAACTTTGAACAAATAGAGAACATGACAATGGAAAAATAGCTCACGATTCACATTTTTGAAATTTTCAGGAGAAAAAAAAAATAAATATTATTTTAACGAATTGTTTTTGTGAGGTTTTCCGTCTATTCTTTATCCTGAAGAAGTATCTCACTTCTGACACCAGTTGTTCTCTTTGTTTTAACCAAAGTATAAATAAAGTTCAAGTTCAGGTTGTCAGGCGCCGATAAAAAAATTATTACACAAAGTCCTAATATGAGATATGTTTCCATTTATTCAAGTTGTATCAAATTAAGCAAAAGTTCAGGGTTTTCACTCAACAGCAACAACTAAATACGTAAACTAATTCTTTTAACCAACTGTTCGACTTATCTAAACTCACTAAAAACTAATCGCTAACTACTATCATCTGACTGTCCAATAACTTTAGCTGTACCTCTCGGCTAACTCCCAACTAACTGCCCAACTGCTCGGCAAACTCCAAAGAACTCCAAAGAACTACAGCTATACCTCTCGACTCACTTTCCACGAACTGCCCAACTCCAAGGGTCCCCTTCCCTTTTACCGATTCTAATTTACATCTCTATTATAAGACCACTATTCTTAGCTATATACTCTATTCTAATGATACATATTTATAAACTGCTATTCTTAACTAAATAATCTAAACTAAGGATATATATTTATATGACGGCTATGAACACACATGCTTACCTAAAATAGGATGGTCCTTGAACTCTTTGTGACCCTGGCCGAAATTAGACATAGCACCTAGATACCATAACTTAACATAGGACAATACTGAATATGCAAATTAAAGACTGACCAATGCACCACATCTCTATCTGCTGCTAAAGATAGGCGTCGGAATCACCAGAGAGCAGAAGTATATAAAAAACTCCAAAACTAAGATAAGGAAATCCCCTTTCCATCCTTAGCCTAATGACCGACCCTTACTACAGACAGCTCATTAGTTAGGCTCTATAGATACACAATCACTGACCCCTATTTGCATACCAACTTCCCTTCAGTGCCCTAATGTTCTCACCACCATTACTATATAATTAGCACTCTCAGACTGACCACAGCCCTTTCTAGTCTACAAATGGCTCGGTTTACAGCTGGCGTTGACCATAACCGCCATCTATATTTAACCCCTGCTGGTCTGCTGACCCAATAACTACAAACTAATTGGACATGCTAATTGTTACACCAAATTAATGATCCTAGTGATCTTATCTACCTATCATAGAGACTAATAGCTAAAACTACTTTAAACTACAATTATATTCAACCTTTATACTATAAAACGCCACATTTTGAGGAATGTGTACCTTGATGTCCAAAAACATTGTACTTTTACTGAAAAAGTCTTGATTTTCAAACATATCATTAAGCCATATATAATTTCAAATAAGTAACAGTATCCAATCGGTCGGCAATGTATTGCAAATGAATAGAAATAAAAAAAAAATATATATAGAATCTTACATGAGTGTTCATTTTATATGGGATTTTATGAAACGAGTCTTGGAAGTTTTTATTGTTGCGAGCCTTGTCGAGCAAAAATTAAAACTTCAAGACGAGTGTAAAATTCGTATTCTACATATACTATACAGCAGCGGCTAAAAATCACATGTTTAGTAAGTCTTCAAAAACGAGTACTACCGTTGGAAAGAGCGATAATTTAGTTTCCTCTCAAAATCCTCCTACACAACTCTACAAAGTGCCGTTACTGAGACAAGTACTAGTAGTGGGGATTTGAGAGCACAAAAGGCAAAATATAATGCAAAATGCTCGGCATCATGGTATGATTCTACACTCGGTGTTACTGCCGTTGAACCCCATCTTTGAACGACGAAAGTACTATACTACTGCAGCAAGTGTACATTGTATTAAATGAAGTGACGCAACAAGATAATCACGTCACACTAACCCTGAGGAGGCGAGGATTGGCTGAAATTGAAGTAGGCGGAGTTAAAAATGTTTGAAGTCTCATTTGCTGAAGATCAAACGTCAGCTGAACATTGTGGCTAAATCTTTAATCCGTCTACATTTAGCGGCTTTATAAACACATTTCTAGCACATCTTCATAAAAACGGCTACTACCGCTGGAAAGAGCAATAATTTTCCTTTCAAAATCATACAAAGTCCCGTCACTAAGAACTACCGGCCCCATTTGCAAAAACATTTCTCTAGATTTTTGACATAGTCCCGAGACTATGGTTTCCCGCGGGACTATGCTTTGGCGCGCTTTTTGCTACGAACGTCATATTGACGAAAATGACGTCGCTCTCGCTATCTGCGCTGTTCACTGGCAAACAAGCTGTGTGCGGACGACGTTTTGCAAAACATAAATGTCACGGTTTTGAAACTTGAATGCTGACGAATTTGCAAAAGAACACAAACGCAAATTGAACTGAGCAGGCAACGAAATATGCAGTTAGTAATTTCAAATATTTCCGCCTGGAAAAATGTATTTAGACGCCTCCGACCATGATATTTCTAAACGTTAGACGTGGCTGCACTCGTTTAACTAAATTTATATTGATGATTGTACATAATTGTTTGTCCTATCATTTTAGGTCACCTGAGACGAAGTCTCAAGTGACCTATTCTAATCGCCTTTTGTCCGTCGTCGTGCGTCGTCCGTCGTGCGTCGTGCGTCGTCCGTCGTGCGTCGTATGTCCGTAAACAATTTACATTTTCAACTTCTTCTCCAAAACTGCTGAAGCAATTTCAATGAAATTTTGCACAAACCTTCTTAGGCATAAGGCCAATCAAAATTGTGAATTATATGGTCCCCAGCCCCCAGGGGGCTGTGGGAGGGGCCAAAAGGGGTAAAATTGAGTAAAATTTCAAAAATCTTCTTCTCTACTCACAGATGTGGTAGAATCAAACACTCTTCATAGATAGAAAGGTCTTAAGGTCCTTTACAAAAATTGTGAATTATATGACCCTGGGGTCTCTAGTTTCCCCCTGGGGAGGGGGTTAAGTTTACTATAGTTTATATTGGGAAAACACATTTTTGCAGATTATTTGGTCATTTGTAATAGGAAATGAGTCAGATGTTGTCAGAATTATCAGTATGAGATGGCCATTTAATCCTATTAACAAATTTTCTATGACTGACCCCCAGGGACTTTAGGGGCGGGGTCAAAAGGGGTCAAATAGGCTAAAACTTCAAAAATCTTCTTCTGAAATTCTGGAAATGGTAGAATCAAATACTTTTCATAAATAGAAAGGTCTTAAGGTCCTTTACAAAAATTGTGAATTATATGACCCTGGGGTCTCGCGTTTCCCCCTGGGGAGGGGGTCAAGTTTACTATAGTTTATATAGGGAAAACACATTTATGAGCATGTTTTGCTCAATTTTCATTGGAAACGACTCAAACTTGGTTAGAATTATTAGCCTGAGATAGCATTTTAATATCATATCCACATTGGTCCTGGCCGACCCCCTGGGGGCAGAGGGGGTGGGGCTAAAAAAGGGTCAAATAGGCTAAAACTTCAAAAATATTCTTCTGAAATTCTGGAAATGGTAGAATCAAATACTTTTAATAAATAGAAAGGTATTAAATGCGAATAGTCGGGCAAGTGACTGTAAAATCGGTAAAAATGGTATTAATATATCCGGTATAATTTTCTTATGAATTAGAAAAATAAAACTTTCCGTCAAAAATCGCTGTACATGCGAAGAAAATAATAATATCTATGGGAATCCTAAAAGTCCTCCCTACCGGCTATGAGTGCAGTTCAATCTTAACGCTTGCGCAACATCCACCACTCTCCGTAGTAAACAAAAACATGGCTACCGTAGTTTTGAACCAAAAGGTTTCCGCCAAAACAAACCAACTGACTCACCTAAAATGCGAAAGGAAAGGCAATGGGAGCAGCGACAATCCCAACAACTGACTCGGTAAACATAACGACGCATGGAGAGTGTTAATACAACTTGTTATAGTGAAGAGAACAGTTCAAACGAGCACGCGGCTCCAGACCGCTACTGTACGTACCTAACTGTTAGGCCTACTACCCGGTACTCCCTGCTCAGCTGATAGTGAGTGAGTCTTCGTATTTTGATCATTATGTAAATAGTCCCCTCGAGCAGTATTTTTTCATAAATGAGTGGTCACATATGGTCACATGTTTTCATACCTGTTCCCCAATCGCGTAAAACGTAACCCTGGGGTAAATAGCGGTTCTTTCGTGGGGCCTCTTTAGGGGTAATGAATGCCCTGTATATTTATAAAATGTACCGTTTGTAATGCATGTACAGTTAGAATGTAACCGCTAGTGCATTATCAAGCTAAGATTTGTTTCAATTAATCTATAATATTATGCTACCGGTCAATTCATACAGTTCTGATGTATATATTTATAAATTTTTAGTTTGTAAATTTTTGTTCTGTACATGTTCTGGTAGTGTTATACACATACCTAAATGTATATAGGATTTACATTGTAGGTTAATTGGTAAAATTGTATTGTATATGTTCTGATATACACATATACATATGTACATGTAGGTTTTAGCTTGTTCTTTAGATATATTTTGAGGACACATACAGTATTATTTCTGGTCATAATAATAAATAGTGTTTGTATATTTCTTACAAAACTGTACTTGGTTCATGTGTATATGACAAACTTTACAGAGTTGAAATGTACTGCAGCCATGTATCATTTATAATTATTCTGAATTTTTGTTGGAACTATAGATAATGAATTTTGTATCTTTTTTTGAAAACAATATTTGATTCTATCAAATGCATCAGTGACACATTCACAACTTATAAAATGTTTTCTCTAAAAATAAAAAAAACCCTGTAGAAACGAACCTACATTTATTCATTTATATATATTTGAAATTGATCATTTCAATTTTTGTCATATTCAACAGATATAAAAAAATTGTTGGTTCTTTTTTTTCAGGCACCATGCATGCATAGTGACATGAATACAGAAAGTTCATCCCTTGGACCTGTATACAAGTGTATGTATACATATACATACAATTAGCATCATATGAAGACTGAAGAATGTTGAGTTGAGTGCTCTTGAAAGTAAACTTTTCCAATATGGACCTAGAAGATCATGAACAGAACATTTAAACAGTATTAATTCATTAAATGTTCATTTCAACTGTAATCATTAAATAAAATTATGATGCAATACTTTTTCATTGTTTAACTTTGTAGAAATATTTGTTAATATTTAGTCCTCTAGATCCAGTGATTATAATTCTTGCATCCATATGCCTGCCCATTTGTTTGTAAGGGCTTGTGAGATAGCTTTTCAATTACTTTTAAAATATAAGGATTTTTTTTACATATAGCAATATAGATACCATTGTCTTAGGATTTCTAAATTCTACTTTACAAGAGAGTTAGACTCAACATATAAATAAAACCATAAAACTAGCAAGTTATCTGAAATAACAAAAATCTTTTTGTCTGAACCAAATTTCACATTTATTGTCTATGTGTAACTTGTACATAGACCATTTATGTATTAATACTGTAGTAACAGTGATTACAAACACATAGACTAAAATGTAGTATGTAGTACTATGTACATGTCTTTGATTTGAGTTCTAAACAAAAAAGTGGTACCTATTGGGGAAGTTGTGACTTGGGCGGAGGGTGTGAAATACAGAAGAAATAGCTACACATGGAAAAAAAGAAAGATATACAGTACCATATGGATTCAAAGTTGCTCCAAAATCAATGAGACTAAATAACAAAAAAAAGCCATGTAAACCCCCAAATATGCAATGACCAGATCAATGATAAAGCACCCTCCACTTCCAGTTATCTGTAGCTATTTCTTTCTATATTTCAACCCCCCCTCAAGTTACAACTTCCCAACCTCATGATTCTTCTGTCTTTTAGACCCCCCCCACACCCCCACCCCCCAACACACACATACCTGATTGATTGTCATGTTATTTCAGGTTCCTATTCAGGTATTATTCCTAAAAACCAAAAAGGGTATACACACTGTGTACTCTCAAAGGAGGGGAACCACTTCATTCAAAAATGGAATTTACAATTTCATCTTAATTTTAAATTTTCAATTTAATTATTAATTACTGGACTATTAAAACAGTATAGAACCCCTCGACTACAGACAAAGTACTGTGGTACACATTTCTCTTAATTAATTACTTTTCTTCAACTCAATCATCTTTTTCTCCAGAGCACAAAAAAGAACAGGAAACAACAGAAAAGGAAAGTAACATACATGTAGGCCTTTATGTTTTCTGGAAATATATATGATGTGTTAATTCTCACAGCATAGGCCTACATGAATGTGAAGAATTAAATATTATCAATGTTTGAGAGAATTTCCTAGTTGTAATTCTATAGCAGCTACATGGAATGTACGTTTACATATATACATTGTACGATACATATACATCATAAAAGTTTCTTTCCTTCCAGCTGGACATTCATGTCATCTCTCTCCAGAACTCAAATATTGTTTACAAAAAAAAAAAACCAGAGACATAGATAATTTAATTAAATCTCTGCAAAAAACTACACGAATAATTGAACACATATATTGTACTTGTAAAATATCTATGTATGAGCTAATTTATTTTCACATCTTTGACAGCTACATGCATGGACGTTCTATGGAACGTTTTCGTGTGGTTTTAAATGGGAAATTATGTTACGATTATTTGTATTTAACCTTCATGATTCGGTTGATGTAAAATACGACGAATGCGATGCTGCAATAATTGCCCCTTGCCGGGGCCCCATCTCTGCATCGGCCGAATATTTGTGTCGATTTCCATGTACAAGATGCTTTTATCGAAAAATGATTACAAAGCATTGTCATTAATGTAAGAATACTTCATTTGCATCAAATGTATTATCTCAAAACAACAATTTGCATACCGCATTAGTGGTTTATCACACGAAACGAAACCGACACGACTGAGAAACACATGTCCATGTTGACATTTCCACGCAGCCTCGTTTTCAAAGAGTTTGGCGAATTTATATTTAGAACTGTGCTAAATTTACACGGGGCTTCCCCAAAATTTCAATGGGCCAAACTGGACACCGTAAGCAGAACTTGACCATCATTATGATATACAATGACTTTTGGAAGGCCAAAGAACGCATTTAGACTGGTTTCCTTTGCCCGACTATTCACTTTAAGGTCCTTTACAAAAATTGTGAATTATATGACCCTGAGGTCTCGCGTTTCCCCCTGGGGAGGGGGTCAAGTTTACTATAGTTTATATAGGGAAAACACATTTATGAGCATGGTTTGCTCAATTTTCATTGGAAACGAGTCAAACTTGGTTAGAATTATTAGCCTGAGATAGCATTTTAATATCATATCCACATTGGTCCTGGCCGACACCCTGGGGGCAGATGGGTGGGGCTAAAAAAGGGTCAAATAGGCTAAAACTTAAAAAATCTTCTTCTGAAATTCTGGAAATGGTAGAATCAAATACTTTTCATAAATGGAAAGGTCTTAAGGTCCTTTACAATATTTGTGAATTATATGACCCTAGGGTCTCGCGTTTCCCTTTGGGGAGGGGGTCAAGTTTACTATAGTTTATATAGGAAAAACACATTAATGAGCATTGTTTGCTCAATTTTCATAGGATATGAATCAAACTTAGTTAGAATTATTAGCCTGAGATAGCATTTTAAATATCATATCCACATTGGTCCTGGCCGACCCCCTGGGGGCAGAGGGCGGGGCAAAAAAAAAAAACAAAAAAAAAAGGGTCAAATAGGCTAAAACTTCAAAAATCTTCTAAAATTCTGGATATAGTGGAATCAAATAATTATAGATGGAAAGGTCTTAAGGTGTTTTATAAAAATTGTGAATTATATGACCTTGGGGTCTCACGTTACCCTCTGGAGAGGGGTCAAGTTTACTTTAGTTTATATAGGAAAAACATATTTGTGAACATTATTGCCCAATTTTCGTAGGAAATTAGTCAAACTTGATAAGAATTATTAGCCTAAGATATAGCATTTTAACATTCATATCCGTCCTCGAGGACCCCTTGGGGGACCAGAGGGGCAGGACCAAAAAGTGTCAAAATTATTAAAATTTCAAAAAATACCTCTAAGTTCACAGGTTTGATGGAAGCAAATACTCTTCATAGCCTAAAAAGTGAAATTTATAAATCACTGACCAACTTCAAGGACCAGCATATAGTGTTTATATGTCTTTAATTTGTTTCATTATATATTCTAACTCAGGTGACCGTTAAGGCCCATGGGCCTCTTGTTTTTTTTCAATTCGTTATGTACTAAAAACATTATTGCCTTCTTTTGAGGGCACTATTGTCTCATAGTGTTGTCTTGTGATTGCATAGTACCCGATCCCTCGACTACACTATAAGACCATAGTGCCCTCAAAAGAAGGCATTAATATATAAATACAAGTTTTATTTCGGTGCTCTTCATCTCGGCTTTCCTCATTTCGCACCAAAATAAACCTTTTATTGTAAAGATACTAACCATGTTTTCTCTATGCAAAGGTGCTTTTGCACTATATCGACTGTACAATTATAAGCAATGCCGAGCAAATATTTATCACGTACGTTGGCTCAGACGACATTTTTCAATGTATTTAAAGCGTTCTCACGAGCGTTAATAGCGTACCGTGGTTTGTACGATTAGCCCTAATGATAATGTGACCGGGTATGGTGTTGTTTACATTCCACTTATCACACGCAATACACATCATTCACGCGAGGCCATCCTTAAATGACCCTGGCTATGTGTGATATCAATTTATTTTTAAATGAACAAATAATATATTTGATTAATTGTCGTTCGTCTGAGTCCGTTGTATCCTACCGTACGTTAATTAATGTAGCTATTTCTAAGTATAAATTAATGAAAAACGCTACGTCACTAGAAAAATGCAGATGTAATACCATTGTTGGGTGACTTCAGATTTCAACCAGGGCGTTTTTATATAATAACTGTTCATGTCCTCACGTGGTCATGTGAGCATTGCGGACAACTTCATGTACATTAACAAATGGTTGGTAAATACCCCTAGGAAACTCAAAATTAAACGACGTTCATGTTATAAATTCATTTCGTGTGCTTTCGGTGTTAGAAAGATTACATTAATTTTATATCAATTATTGGCACAATAATACTTACTGTTTTTATTTCAAATACTTCCCGATATTGAGTAGTACGTCTTCACTTACAGGATGTGAGGTCAGGCTTAATGCTGATTATACAAATTACATTGATTTTATATGAACAATTGTTCAAATGATTCGCTCCGTCCTATTAATAGCCAGAGTAATGTGTGTATGATGTGTGTGTTGCATGTTTTGGGAGACTGTGGTATATTACGTTCATAAAACATGATATGCTTGTCAGCTGTAAAGCATTTTCTGGTATTTGAAATGAAAGGTGTATACTTACTGAGTCTTTATCCAAATACTTCCCTGATATTGTGCAGTACATCTTGGCTTCCAGGATGTCAGGTCAAGGCTTGATGCTAACTATGATATCTCTCGTCGTTTTCAATAAGGCGTCGTCGATGTATTATTCCACATGTAGCTGATATACCTCTGTCGCTATCAGAGACGCTGCCCTATAGCTGCCTGCCGAATGTATTATCATGTTTTCTGTGAGACTGCCTTACTACTGGCCTAGGGGTGGGCTAAGGGAAGACTATTGAAATAGTAGTTTCTAGCATTAAATGCCTGAACTCGAGAAATAAGAGAGGGAAAATCTGGTTTTTTTTCCTTGTCAAGTAAGGGTGTCTGCAAGAAGTGCCATGTTTATATCGTTTGCTAATCTTTCTTTCAATATATTTGACATTTCTTGACAATTTACAAAACTTTCATAAGTTGTGCATGCACTTTCAACTCCACGTAATCTTCGTCACCGTTCAAAACATGGCAGACTGTTTAAAATGATCTTGGACCGAATGAATAAACAACGTTCAACATACGAATATTCCATTGAATGTGACTAAGTAGTATATAACGTTTATACAGTAGATTCAGTCTGAGTTCAATTAAAGACATTTTGAAACATCTGTTGATAATCATCCTGTGCATATATATGATTTGTTGGATGCTTAAGTATATCTCAGGGTATCCGGAGCGAGATACCACCAAGCCAGCGTTCTATATCTCTGGCAACGTGTTACGCACGTGACTCAGAGGTGGATGACCTTTGGGTAATATGTCAGGACTTCTTAAACCACCGCGCAACCTCAAAGTTCTAAGTTCTCTAGTCTACGCTATACCACATAAAGACCATTTGAAAAGATTGTGTTCATTTTGAAAGAAAGGAAAAGTATTTGTTATTTAAACCATAAAGCAATACATGTAAAATACCTGTCAGGTTGGAAATAATCTGCATTTGTAAAACGCAAGCTGAACGACTTTGTGGTTCTCATGTGTAGTGCTGCATTAGAAAAAAAAGTCTTGGCACATCCTTTTCCCATCTATTAATTAGAAAGTTTTGCTATGTATAACTAACGAGGCACGTAGTCACACCAGACAAAGCATTTTACACGTATTGAAATATTGTAACTAGCATTCATGTGATACTGAGAGCAATTATTTAGTATTCCAGCGGAACCAAACGCGTCGAAACACTTACTTACGCGGAGTCGAGGTAATGCTGTACATAGTTTTGGACTCTAGATCTTCGGATTCGAACACATATTCTGTGATAACGGTAATATTTAAAACATTATGGATAAAATAACAAGATACCTTATAACCAACTCCGTGTAATAAGAAGGTACACTAAAACGTGAAACCCTTAAATGGAAATATTAGCCAGAATCCTCTCTATCAATTTGCGAGCAGAGAAGAAACTCGGAAATACCGGAAGATACCGAGAATAAAACTTCGAATTTATCCGAGTGATTCGAATTAAAGCACAGTTCGACATTTAAAGTCAACTGCCGATCACTCTTTACGAGGTAATAGATCTAACTTCTTTCGCTTGTCGTAAACACGATGTGAGCAAGAAGATAACAAATCGTCGCATGTGGTTTGCAAGAATGATAACATCAAACCGAATACAATCCAAATACTCGACTTCATAAAGTGCATGTCGAGCACAATTAGTATTCACGCTCACATAAAACTTACGTAACTGAGCACCATGTTTTTATAGGAAAGTTTAAGTAGAAAATCATTCTGGCGCAATTGTCAACTCATTATCAAACCGATGGTGAAGATCGGTGTAAAGGTAGTTACTTTAGCCGTTTGAAAAGGTTCAATTGTTCAGGTGTGGTTACCATTATTCAGTTATACAACATTAAGCACACATGAATAATTGGAAACATCACTCTATCTCAACAAAACAGTGATCGCGTACGTCTCGCAAGCATTGATTTGTGAAACACTGTGCCGGGTGGCTAGAGGTCAATCGGACCAAAAAAAATACCTCAATATTATCTTCCGAGTTTGTTCGAGCTTCCCGAATTCGAATTTTTCCGAGTTTTTTAAACAAAAATAAAGAAGGAATTCGGCGGTACCGGCAAAGTAACTTCGTATTAAGCCAGGTTGTGGAATTATCCGAGTTCGTATCAAGCAAGTTCCATGGTAGTTAATAAGGTGTCTGTATTTTATAGAAAACAACGAAAGTAAAACTATTGTAAATTAAATGATGTCGCGTCTTTTTATATAGTATTTTGTAATATAAAATGTTCATTGTGTAATTAATCAGCGATCAAATGTAATGCATCAATGCAAATCATTAAAAAAAAGTAAAGTACGACCACTGTGTCATCCGGTGCAGAGACTACAAGGGACCTGCAAACAGTGTAACGTCATCAGAATGTTCTATTCTAATTGTATATACTAACGTTCATGCATCATTGACATTGAAAAAAAAAAGTTTGTAACTTGACATTTGTATAAATCGTGTTTTATTAGCTTCGAGATATAAATTTCAAAGTTTTAGATTGTCCAAAACTGCACATTGTGCGAAAGCAGATATTTTGATATCAATATATAATTATGAGGGATGTCTGATAACAGGTATCACGATAATCGGTAGATCCTTTGTAACACAATGTTATGTATGTTACCGTTATCGCCAGTAATTAAAAATTCTAAAGAACGAACAACACAAAAATAATTTTTACTTAAGCTCCCATGAAGATGGGGTTTTAATTAAGACATTCAAATGAAATTACATTGCCTGTACACTCAATCATTAGAGCAATACTTGGCGCCCCAGCGGTCTTAACGATAACCTGAGGTTTGACATATACAAAACATCGCCATTAAGGGTCACGGTCTGGTGATCTTTTTCTGAGTTGGCCATACCAAATACCAGGCTGAAGATATATTCTTATCGGTATTTGAGAAGTTTACGGTATTATGAAAGTCATACATTTAAACAAATTTGGTATAATCCCAATGACCTCGGACGTTACCCACAGTAATTCTTGTTATAAGAAAACGTAATACTTTAAACCAGAAACCGAATCGAATATTAGGTATCTAGGTCTGTTGATCATTGAGTAGACTGTGCCCTAATTTCATCCTGCAACATATTGACTGATATCGAATGCCGGTTATTTATCCGTCAATACGTCATTCAGACCCGCCATGGCACGAAAACATCCCATTAGGGGTCACGGTACGTTTTAGAAAATAAACCTTCTATTGTAAGATATTGACCATGTATTCCCTATTTCCTTCTTACGATAAAAAAAAACCCCAAGATTATTCACACCCAGAGATTATCGACACTTTGATGATACCTACAATTCACAGGGTTTAAATTTACAAAGTCAAATAAAAACTCATAATGACGTTTGGCAGCACTAGCCAAAAAAGAACAAATAGCCAAGTTTTCTACACTTTCAATTCACAGTTTACAGTGATATAAAGTGACTTACGCAGGGGATTTTATCTCATCTAAAATATAAAGTCAGTACAAGATACTACTAACAGAGCGTTATTCATATGCTTGTTGCAATCTTGTTAATAAGATCATCGTACTGATGTAGCATGTTTTTAGCCTTTTCAAGATCTGTTCTACAGTTTGAATCGTTAAAATATTGGTGTTGTTCAATATATTAGCTAAAGACTACAATATCTTTGTCAAAGAGTTTCTGCTCAGTTTATGGCACCTAACAACTTAAAACCTATATGCTACCTGAATATTATACTACAGTATTTATCTCATTTTGCCTAAAGTTTAACGAAATTACTAAGCTTCCAGCTAGAGCATTCGGGCAGTGACGTTTTGCGCTTTAAGCATATTTCAAATATTTCAACTCTTCAAATGATGCCACTCTGATCTTTGTGAGTTAATACATAAACGAGACAGAATTTCAACATTACCAGTCAAATCTATCTATAAAGATGCTCCTACCGCTGACCAAATTGTAGTTTTTTCACTATTAAAAACAGGAGGCAGTACGATTCTTAGTCTTGCCTTCAGGTACATAAGTACTTACTTTACACATTAAATGACCATTTGAAAAGTGAGCTTGCTAATTTAACTTCAAGAAAACAAATATTGAAAATAATAAGGCATTCCCGAAAAAAATCCGTACACTATATTCCTATTTGGAATGAATTACTGAATGTGCATTACCAAAGGCACAGTAAATTTAATTTACTATTATTTTTTGTGTAATTTAGACTATTATACATACCGTTAAAGCACCAAATTATAATGTGTCAAGTGTATGAATATCATTCTAGATCTGTCCGGCGGTGAGCATCTATAATATGTATGAAATAAGGAGTTGGAAATACATTTTTGACACCAATGAATACAGACGGCGGGATAATATAGGCAATCGCACACATTTGAGATTATACAAAGTAAACATCAAAAGCATGCTTACGTGTTTGTATATCAGAGTAATCTTAATACCAATATTCGGGTTATAATAATATATAAAACAATTCAAATTTAATAACATATTACAACAGATATTAGAATACTGCAGAATAACTGTGTATAATAAAAAGTCACTGAATGCAGTATCATACTATGTAAATCATGGTCATCTATTATACTATAGACAAATAGCATTGGAATGAACATTAAAGGGGACCATCCTTTGGCGTTTGTCTAGAAATTGATATTGTTTTTAGCGTTTATCATTGATTCACTGTAAAAAGCCAATATAATATTTTTTGATATCTTATAAATAAGTCCTGTCTGAATGCTTACTCAATTTAAACATTAGTGTATATTCCAGATGTCGCTTTAATCAATTTTGCGAAAGATGGACTATTAAGCTTGGGATAAATCAAATTCATTCTGAATATAGTAGGCTGAATACAAGACAAGAGTAGTGATCACATCAAAACACCTCTTGTGGGACATCAACAATGAAATTATTTAAAGTTCGATAATAAGATTTTGTTTTTAACCCAACATGGTTTATAGGTCAGGTATTTATAATTTTAAATCCATTTGATGAAAAATTCCGAGATAATCCTTTGTGGGGAAGGGGAATAGGGTTTGTATGGATTTTTTGGACTCTATAACTCCTCGGTGGGCTAGGAGGGGCGGGGCTCAAGCAAGGAGTAAATAAAGGTATATACTATAAATTTCTACTCGTCATAGAGTTGCATGTCATCGATTGAAACCAAATTTTGGCCAAAAACGTCCTTGGGGAAGGCGAATAGAAATTATATAATTTTTTGGGGTCTCTTTAAACATTAATTAAAATCCTACTTAAAATCTTTAAATCCTTTAAAAAATACTATCAGAGATTGGTCATATGGAAATAGTTAGATAACCATGGAAAGTCAATTATTCTCTTCTTAGTAATGGTTCGCTCTTTTGTAGTTTTTGGCGTACAAATGCGTGTTTAAAGTCGTCAGAATGGAGCATATAGTTCTACTGAGTTTGTGTTTTATTTGGGAAAGGGGAATCAGTTTTATAAGGATGAACATCGTAAAACATTGAATAAAATAAAAAGTTCTAAATTTCCCCTTGGTATCGCTGGAATTTACCTGGTAGTCATCGGGGAACGTACATGCACATTGGCTATTTTCAGACATTCACATTTACGTGTTCTATTTATATATAAATGTTCAATATGTATTTTTGTCGGAACTGTACATGTTTGAACAAAATTAAGTAAAAATAAAGTCATAAGGATCATCGATGTTTAGTTTGTGGAGCATTCATAAAAACATAATGGGACTTTAATAAGATACATATATATACACTATTGAAAATACATTATTTGTCACGAGAGTGAATAAGTCTGCATTTGGTCTTACGTACTCTTAAATACTCAAATAACTGTAGACAGCAGACAATTTAACAGTGTTCACGATTAAAGATGGCCCGAGGCTATAGAAAAACTGCTCGGTCTATGTAAAATCTTTTCATGATGGCCCTATTGGCTATACAAATTTGACATAAAACTATTTTATTCTGCATCCCTAGACACATTCTGATTTCGATTTATATTTCGTGAAATGCTTGAGAAGGATGAAGATTAAAATTCGATTTGAAAACTCTGTATGTGGACTAGGTATGGTAAGGGTCTTGTGTGGCCCCCAAATCCGCTGTTTTTTCAAAGTCTGTTATTTTAATCTTGCATTTCAAATATTAACTATATACCTGACATATTTGATAGTGCTATGAGGTAATACAGCAGTTCTAGTTGCCATGGCAACGATTTTTATTATAAATAGATTATGCAAAATGTGAAAATTTCATCAAAATTGGGCTTTTATGACATAAAGCGCATTCTACAAACTTTATATTTCTCAAAATGATGTATTCTTTGTGTCTGCTAATTCCCTTAAAATAAAGTTTGTTCTAGGTTGTACTCTGTTGCTTTTAAAAGAAAAACTATCAAAAATATGCCAAAATTAACCAAAATTTCAAATTTGCATAATTTATGCAAAGTTACCATGGTTATATAGCAAAAACATACTTTCTGTCAACAAAAATTCATCAAGTTTTTATCAGGGGCGTATTCAATATTTCAAACGCAGCAATTTTATTTCTAAATACAAATGTACTTAATTTGAAATTTAATAGATTTAGGAGCCAAAAAGAGCCATTACCATATCTAGTCCGCCGGTTCTGGTCCCCGAAGGCAGGAGGGGTGGGCCCAATAGGGGAAATAGAGATAAATAATAATCATTTAAATCGCTACTTGTCATGGATTTCTGCAAGAATTGTAACCAAATTTGCCTAGAAACATCTTCTGAGAAGGGGAATATATTTTACTATGCCATCCCTCGACAACACTTTGAGACCATAGTGCCCTCAAAAGAAAGCAATAATATATAGATACAAGTTTTTTTGTGCTCTTCATCTCGGCTTTCCTCATTCTCGCACCAAAATAAACCTTGTATTGTAAAGATACTGACCATATTTTCTCTATGCATAGGTGCTGTTTCACTATATCGACTGTACAATTATACGCAATGCCGAGCAGATATTTATCACGTGCGTTGGCTCAGACGACATTTTTCAATGTATTTAAAGCGTTTTCACGAGCGTTAATAGTGAGCACGGTTTGTACAATTAGCCCTAATGATAATGTGACCGGGTATGGCGTTGTTTACATTCCACTTATCACACGCAATATACATCATTCACGCGAGGCCATCCTTAAATGACCCTGGCTATGTGTGATATCAATTTTTTTTAATGAACAAATAATATATTTAATTAATTATCGTTCGTCTGAGTCCATTGTATCTAACCGTACGTTAATCAATGTAGCTATCTCTAAGTTTAAATTAATGAAAAACGCTACGTTACTAGAAAAATGCAGATGGAATACCATTGTTTGGTGACTTCAGATTTCAACCAGGGCGTTTTTATATAATAACTGTTCATGTCCTCACGTGGTCATGTGAGCATTGCGGACAACTTCATGAACATTAACAAATGGTTGGTAAATATCCCTAGGAAACTCAAAATTAAACGACGTTCAAGTTATAAATTCATTTCGTGTGTTTTCGGTGTTAGAAAGATTACATTAATTTTATATTTTATTTATTATTTCAAATACTTCCCGATATTGAGTAGTACGTCTTCACTTACAGGATGTGAGGTCATGCTTGATGCTGATTATACAAATTACATTGATTTTATATGAACAATTGATCAAATGATTCGCTCCGTCCTATTAATAGCCAGAGTAATGTACGGACGGCCTCTTGTGCATGCGGTGTGTTGCGTGAATGATGTGTGTGTTGTGTGTTTTGGGAGACTGTGGTATATTCGTTCATAAAATGATATGCTTGTCAGCTGTAAAGCATTTTCTCATATTTGAAATGAAATGTGTATACTTACTGTCTTTATCCCAAATAATTCCTGATATTGTGCAGTACATCTTGGCATCCAGGATGTCAGGTCAAGGCTGGATGCTAACTATAATATTCTCTCTTCATTTCCAATAAGGCGTAGCTGTAGCTGATATACCTCTGTCGCTATAAGAGATGCTGCCCAATAGCTGCCTCGAATGTATTATCATGTTTCTGTGAGACTGCCTTACTACAGGGTTGGGCTAGAGGAAGACTATGAAATATTAGTTTCTAGCATTAAACGCCTGACTGGAAAAGAGAGGGAAGACTGGTTTTCCCGTTGTCAGTAAGGGTGACTGCATGAAGTGCCATGTTAAGTATGTTTGGCAATTTACTTCAATAAATTTGACAGTTCTGACTATTACAAACTTTCATAAGTTTGCATGCACTTCACCCACGTAATTCACCGCAAAACATGGCGACTGTTTAAATGATCTTGACTGTTAATAAAACGTTTAACATATGAAATTTCCATTGTATGTGACTAAGTAGTATCTAGAACGTCTATACAATTATTTTCTATTCAGGAAACCAATGCGTTAAACAAATCTACGGGGAGGGAGTTAATGCTGTCAATAGTTTGGAACTCTAGATCTTCTGGGTCGAACAATATTTTGTGTTAACGGTAATAATGGAAACATTATGATTAAAATATATATCCTTATAACCACTCCGTGTAATAGAGGTCACTAGAACGTGACCCCTAAATGAATATCGCCAGATTATCTTATCAAATGTACGGTGGAACTCGGTTCATACAATTAGGTAAGTAATGAACATGTACTGCGGCTTCACAATTGATTATCGCTGATGACTGTTGATACAATATAACTTTGGTTCATTGCTAAACATTAAACAGTTTTTCCATGTTTTTGTAATTGTATGCGGTTTTTGAAATGCTGAAAACGGCATAATTATGAAAAAGAAATCGGCATTTTCGGCGATCTCGTTGTCCGAAAAATCTCAATTGGAGTTATACGAACATTTCATGTATGATTTTTGCATTCGGACGAAAAACTTACTTTGTATTATCCGACTTTTTCGAGTTTCCCCGAATTCGAATTTTCCGAGTTTGTTAAACATAAATAAAGAAGGAATTCGGTCGGGACCGGCAAAGTACTTCGTACTAAGCCAGGTTGTCGAATTATCCGAGTTCGTATCAAGCAAGTTCCACGGTAGTTAATAAGGATCTGTATTTTATTGAAAACAACGAAAGTAGAATTATTTTGTTAATTAAATGCTGGTGTCTCTTGTTATATAGTATTTTGTAATACAAAATGTCCATTGTGTAACAAATCAGCGATAATCTCTAATGCATCAATGCAAATCATTAAAGTTAAAGTACAACCACTGTGTCATCCGGTGCAGATACTACACGGGACCTGTAAACAAAGTAACGTCGTCAGAATGTTCTATTCTAATCGTATATACTAACGTTCATGCATCATTGACATTGAAAACAATTTTGGTAACTTGACATTTGTATAAATAGTGTTTTATTAGCTTCGAGATATAACTTTCAAAGTTTTAGATTGTTCAAAACTGCACATTGTGCCGAAAAGATATTTGATATCAATATATATTATGAGCATGTCTGATAACAGGTACCCAATATCAGTAGATCCTTTTGACATAATGTTACGTATGTTACCGTTATCGCCAGTAATTAAAAATCTAAAGAAGAACAACACAAAAATATCTTGAGCTCATGAAGATGGTTTTAATTAAGACATTCAAATGAATTACATTGCCTGTACACTCAATCATTAAGCAATACTTGGCGCCAGCGGGTCTTAACGATAACCTGATGTTTGACATATACAAAACATCCCATTAAGGGTCACGGTCTGGTGATCTTTTTGAGTTGGCCATACCAAATACCAGGCGTAGATATATTCTTATCGGTATTTGAGAAGTTTATGGTATTATAAAAGTCATACATTTAAACAAATTGGTATAATCCCAATGACCTCGGACGTCATCAACAGTAATCTTGTTATAAGAAACGTAATACTTTAAACCAGAAACCGAATCGAATATTAGGTATCTAAGTCTGTTGATCATTGAGTAGACTGTGCCCTAATTTTAGCCTGCAATATATTGACTGATATCTAATTCCGGTTATTTATCCGTCAATACGTCATTCAGTCCCGCCATTGCACGAAAACATCCCATTAGGAATCACGGTACGTTTTAGAAAATAAACCTTCTATTGTAAGATATTGACTATGTATTCCCTATTTCCTTCTTACGATAAAAAACACCAAAGATTATTCACACCCAGAGGTTATCGACACTTTGATGATACCTACAATTCATAGGGTTTAATTTTACAAAATAAAAAAACCTCATAATGACGTTTGACAGTACTGCCAAAAATAAATAGACAAGTTGTCTACACTTTCACATTTTACAGTGATATAAAGTGACTTACTCAGATGTATCTCATCTAAATATAAAGCATAAAAATACTACTAACAGAGCGTTATTCATATGCTGTTGCAATTGTTATAAATCATCGTACGAGTACAAAATGTTCGGTTGTCAATAGATTACTAAAGACACAATATCTTGTAAAAAGTTTCGCCCAGATATGGCACATAAAACTTTAAACATTATTTTTCATTTGCTAAAGTTTTAAAATACTAAGCTTCCAGCTAATGCATCGATGACGTTTGGCCTTTAAGCATATTTCAATATTTCAACTCTTCAAATGATGCCACTTGTATTTTCTTTAATAAAAAAAGACAGAATTGCAACATTACCAGATTAATTCTATGCTTAATAATGCTATGTATAATTATGAAGTTGGAAATACCATTTGACACCAATGACGACAGACGGCGGATAAAAGGCCATCGCAAACGAGATTTAGGTCCAGATGACAAAAGTTAACTCTGAAGCATCTTACGTGTTTGAATCGAGTTAATCTTAAATATCAGTATTCGGTTAATAAGATATATAAAACAATTCAAATTTTAATAACATTTACAAACAGTTTAGAATATCAGAAAACTGTTTTAAGAAAATGCACTGAATGCAGTATCATACTATTAATCAGTCATTTTATCTATAACAAATACATTGGAATGAAAAATATAGGGACATCCTTTCGTTTGTTATTTTGCTATTGTTTTACCTTTTCATTGATACTGTAAAAACCATTATATATTTTTATTTCTTATAAATAAGTATGTGATTTAAAATTTAAAATTGTGTATATCCAGATGTCGTAATCAATTTTGGAAAGATGTCTTTAAGCTTAGGATAAATTAAATTATTCTGAATATATGAGGCTAAATAGACAAGAGTGTATCATCAAAACACCTCTCTGGTACAACAATGATATTAAAGATGATACTATTTTTTTTACCCCAACTGGTTTAGGTCAAGTATTTTAATTTTAAATCATTTGATGAAAAATTCTGACAATTTTACATTTCTTTCAAAAATTTGGAATTGATACCAATTTTCTACAATACCATGGACTAATATGTCAATAAAGCGCTATTTAAGAAATCTCGAAATAAAACCAGAGACACTTTCATACCCTTTTATACCAAAATTATTAGAAATTTTCTTTAAAACGAAAAAAGGTGTGAAAGACTTCTATAGGTTTATCATAACCCCATCAACAACTCCAACAGGTACTAGAAAAAATTTGAAACTTTATTAGATTTATTGTTTACCCCTTTTGCATATAATAAAGATTCCTTTCTTTTTGGAATAGTTTTACAAAATTGTAGCTCTGTTGTCAATGCAATTTTGATAATTATGAAACATTTATAGAACCAGATGTCTTAGCTACTTTTTAAATATCAATGTTCTTATTAATGTAATTAAGGATAATTTTTTAGTTAAAAATTATATGTTTATTAGTCAAAGTAAAAGGCAATTTGAAATAGGCTGGAGGAAATGGAAACCTTTATTGGACCTTTGAGTATATACCTTTACCCTAGTCTTTCACTTAGTCTTTTACTACTGCTAACTTACTTAATTTTTTTTTATCTTTTAATGGGGTTTATATAGCTGATCAGCATAACGATTCTTCAGAATATCTTTTTTTATTTATTTACAATAATATATTTAAACTGTAATATACGTGTATATGTAACGGTACCTCCTCATCCCTCTTCTTTCTTTTTTCTTCTTTAGTATGTCTGTCTGTCTGTCTGTATGTATGTATGTATGTGTGTGTGTGTGTGTGTGTGTGTGTGTGTGTGTGTGTGTGTGTGTGTGTGTGTGTGTGAGAGAGAGAGAGAGAGAGAGAGAGAGTGAGAGCATGCATATATGTGCGTTATGGTTTGCTAATATATGTTTTTATGGATATATCTATATGTGTAAATGTATATATGTTATGGTGCTATATATGTTCTGTTATGCTAAGTATTGTGTGTTATGCAATGTCACTGCCATGATGCTTATGCATATGTATGTACACATATGTTTTGTATTATGTATACATCAAGCAGGAGTGTATGTATGCATGTATAGGTGCATATGTGCATATGTATATGTGTATGCTTGTGTACACATGTGTTGTTAGAGTATGTTTGTATGCATGTACCTATGCATGCATGCACGTATGTATGTATGTCTGCATGTATGTATGTGTATTGTGTCATGTTAGTACACATACATGCATATTTTGCAGGTTAAAACCATGGCATGCTATGTAATGTTTTATATATGATGTAACATAACGTACAACTTGATGTTTTACGTATTGTGAATGAGTGCGTATGCAAGTGTTTGTGTGTTGGTGTTTATTTGTATATACTGTGTGAAATATTTGAAAATAAAAAAAATAATATGATTGATGCTTCATGTTAATCATATAAAACCAAGTTATACAAACATCAGCAATGCTATAATCATTGATAAACATTCAGGACAAATCTTTCATCTGATTCGTTTGTGAGATTTATCAAAAATGTGTTCTTACTTTAGAACTAGAAGTTGTACTTCATAGTCAGATCAGCTGACTGACTGATAATATATTATTAGCATCAGACTAAAAGTGTTAGAGACGATAAGTCATAACATGGCGTTGTTTTTGGGTGGTGACGTTGTCTGTCATGAATCTCGTAGAAATTAGTTACATAACAATGAAGAACATTTGACATAAATAGATTAAACACACCTGCAGTCAAACATGAAAATTCTATATTGTGTGAAACAAGACGGGAATCTGAATTTTCGATTTCAATTTTTTTTCAAATACATGTATATTATCGACAAGGATATATTAAATGTCAATATGATTAGACATAGCATTAGTGGTACAAAGAAAACACATGATGTTTACATGACAATGTTTATGAAAATAGGGAGAGGTAACTCCTCGATGAAAAAGGTATATTGATTGATCATGTTTATTGTAACTTTACAAATCAGCTTTCAATTTTCCTTTTTGATGTAACAGCCAAATATATTTAAGCAAGGATCCAAGGATCTGTTACCAGATTGGACATACAGTTGATATGAATCCCATCCAGAAGGAAGATAAATAGAATGGCGTCTGTTAGGGCTTCCATTTGATATCTTTCAAAGACAACGCAATTTCTAAACCACTTTTGAAATATTTTGACCGTTACATGTATGTATAGGCGTAAGTTTATATTGTAAACATTGTCCGTGACGCGACGGAAACGTTAAATATTCATACCAGATTGGAGCTCATAGCTTGATATTGCCCCATCTGGTTTTTAACATTGATCAAACGGGAAAACGAAAGTAGAATGGAAAATCTAGTGCCATGATTCTAAATATAATTGATAGTAATGTCTATTTGGTGATTTTGGTTCTATTCGCCACAGCAGGTACAGGCCTTGAAGTCCAATATTAGCCATCACACTGATGAGAATCACGAACCAATCTCACAAACTAGACATATATTTGATAACGTGAAGTTACAACAATTATGATAAATACATTGTACAAATGCTTATCCATGATTGATTTTACTAGACGTTACCTCACTGAAATATTTTTTAAAACGACAATAGGGAAAAAAGAGGAGGATAAGTATATGTAAACAAATTAAAATAAAATAAGGCAAGTTATGTATCATTTTAATTAAATATTATGATAGGGTAGTAGTTAAAGTATCCAGGTCTCATTTAGGTTGCCCATAATACTGGCATAAAATAATTACAAAATGTGCATATTACATGTACATATCATATAATTGAGAAGAGGGTTACACAATAATGTATATATGTGTATATATATCATAATAAAATATAATTTGCTACCTACATGTACAATACCATGTGTATATTAATAAGAAATGTTTCTATTCTTTAACTATTAATGTTCTGGATTTTTTGTCACATCTCATACGCCACGTGATCACCGAAAAAGACTACATCGCCAGATTTTCCCGGAAGAAGCTTATTGAAAAAGCATATTACACGGTTATTTTTGGATAACGTTATCGTCTACTTATTAAAAAAAAACGCTTCGTGTTATCGGCGCGATGACACAAATGCTCTGATGACCTGAATTTGAAGCGCTAACCAACATAATGTAACAGACGACGTCGACGGTTTCGATTTCTATCTATTTGATGATGAATACAGTTAAAACTTTTAAAACAGTTTCAATATAAGCACGGTAGGGGAATAGGAAAAATAAAATAACATTCATTAAGTACCCGAAGTCATTAAATAATGAAAAAGTTTGATGATTATTCTGAAATTCCGGCTAAGCTAGTCACAACAATAGGCGTATGCATACGTGTATTTACTGGATGAAGAGAATTTGAATAACAAATCGTGAATGTATGTGTCTAATACGATGGTTCGAGATACCAAAATGACGTGAATGTAGTACAATTTACCGTCGATTAGTCCAACTTCATGATGATTATGACGTCACCAAAAATAAGCACGTCAAAAACGGTTTTCGCAATAACTGGAAAGAAGGCCTAATCGACGGTAAACTACACTTCACGCACGCAGCCATTTTGGCATCCCGAAAGCCCCATATTAACCCAAAAAAATTTACACATAAGACTTTATTTGTTTTGCTTTAGGCTCATGCGCTATTAGTAAGTAATTCCATAAATGGGGTGTCATGATTTTTTTTTCGGGACGCAATCAATATTTCTTAAATAGATAATTATCGTTACAGTATTTTTAGTCACAGAAGTTAACACACTAATTCGTCTGCGTCTTTTTTGATTGAGAAAAAAATCATTTGCCAGCGGTGTAGCATCATTAATATATTTTTTGGCATCAAAGAGAATTATTTCAACGGAAAAGGAACTATACATATGACTGTGTCCTGAACATACGAT